>NW_005179045.1:78970-86612 GCF_000350225.1 Chondrus crispus | reverse complement strand
CGCTTAGTACGGAATTGTCTGAACACACTGTTGATAATCTCCAGCACTCTGTTCGTTTACGTGCCGCAAGCCAATGCTCTTGGCATTCACAATGGTGGTTATATCCAGCCAGGACAGCGCATCATTTTAGGAAGAAACACGACTGTCTTTAAGCTATGTAATCGAACAGACAATGCACTCTTTGTAGCGATGATATTTCAGAACTATTGGAGGCATGGAGAACCGCCAACATGGCCTGCGAAGGGCTGGTTCGAATATAGCCCGGGGGAGTGCTCGTCAGTTGCAACGGACAATTTCTTTGGCATGCTGTCGGTAGTGAAGTCCACAAAGGGAAAGAAGCTCAAGCCAGCGTTTGTCGGTAAACGGGCCGTTGAAGACGTCGAAGTTTTCAGCAATCAATCCATTGCGTTTCAACCGGTCTATCTTTGCCTTGGGGTAGCACCTTTTGATGGCTACAAAGATGATGTTGCTGACTACAAGAAATGCGATAAGGGAGAGCAGCGGCTTCCCTTTAGCATCATGTTCAATCACGGTGGCGGAGATCACTACACACTGGACTTGAAGTAGAACTTGTTAATAGGGTTGGCGCAAGAAAGAAGGGTGTGCCGGGTAATAGGGAGGGGTTTTTTGCTAGTTGACTGGAAATGCGCTGCCGAAATAGCGCTTACGCGCCGCACGGCGCGTCCTGAAAAGCATCGCCATCTTGCTGTCAACCGGACTACCTATTTAGCTACGGTTTTAGTCAGATAAGCCTGACAAGTGCTGCCAGCGAACGTCAATTAAACGAAGAAGCATATGCGAACTACCTGCTTAGAAACTGTTCGCGATTGACCAGATTAATTCGAGTGCGCAGGGCGCAAGGAACTAGGGAAACAATGAACAGTAAGATCGCAAGTATTAAGCCTCATGTGTTTAATCGAAGCAAAAATGGCATAGGAGCGAGCGTCCTGGCTTTGTTGTTGATGGCCGGTTGTGGCGGCGGGGGAGGGGAGTCGGAATCTAGCGAGGTGGGATCTGACCCAGACACCAGCGCACCGACACCATCGCCTACACCATCGCCTACACCAACACCAACACCAACACCAACACCAACACCAACACCTACACCAAGTCCGGACCCTACGCCGCCGCCTGCGCGTGATGACGATTCAGCTGTCGATCCTGCCCCTGATCCTCAGGACCCGCCTGACACGCAACCTGGACAACCTGAGCCTGATGAAGTCGCAGGGCAGTGCTTGGATCGGACGAGGTGGGAGCAGCCAACGACGACAGCCTATACCTTGCTAATGTCGGATGGCGGTCGGTATGAAGTCGTTGCAACGACAACGCCGGGTGTAATGTTCCAAGGCAGTACGGTCACTGAAGAATCAAGTGATGTTATCTACGTGACGCCCGACGGTGACAGCCTGCGGCAGTCGAAGATTGATTTCTATAGTTCGCTAAATGCCAATGACCTCGTCATCTATGGGTATCGGATTACGACTAATCCCGATCAGGTGCTTCAGCCGGCAGCTGATCACGACTTCGTCGAATCGATCGTGGATCGTCCTTTCGGATTGAGAATAGACGAATCAAGCGCGGCCGCTTATTCGGTAATGAGGGAAGGCTCGACCATGATTGCTGCCAATGAAGTGGTTCGATTTAGAGGACTTGAGCAGATCACTACACCAGCCGGCTCATTTCAAAGCTGTCGGTTCGAGATCGAGCGAGTACTTACTGATTCGCTTACCGGTGATGCGAGCGAAATCGAAACGCGGGTTGAGCACATTGCCGTAGGCACTGGCCTCTTGGTCGCTGTGGAGCAGCCCAATGGCGCTTCAGGCCGATTAGTTAGCGCATCGATAAACGGTGTTGCAGTAGTAGGAGTCCCTAATGAGTAAGGATATGCTTAAAGAGTCTATGGCCAGCGCACCCGCAGATAAAAGGTTGAAAAGGCGGATTATGATCAGAAGCGTTGTTGTATCAACCTTGGTTCTCCCTGCACTTGTCACTTCGCGCTTCGCCGTTGCCGCGAGAAACGATGCACTGCGCACTGCACTGCAGTACCAAGATTTTCCTCAAGGTTCCAGTAGCTGTTCGCAGTGCCTTCATTTTAAGTTGAACGAAGTAGATCCCCAGTCGTCAGGTTGTGCGCTCATGCCGGGCGATACAGAAATCTCGCCCCAGGGCTGGTGTAGTGCCTTTGTAAGAAACTCTGATCATGATGCGCCTGAAAATC
This sequence comes from Chondrus crispus, assembly GCF_000350225.1. Classification (NCBI taxonomy): domain Eukaryota; phylum Rhodophyta; class Florideophyceae; order Gigartinales; family Gigartinaceae; genus Chondrus; species Chondrus crispus. Next base: position 84,394 of record NW_005179045.1, on the reverse strand, counting down.
CGCCACAAGACCCAGTTAACCCGCCACAAATACCAGATACACCCGATACCGAGCCGCCTTCTGGTGAAGTGCCTGAAGCTGGCCCGTCATCGATTGGCGGATTTTTTCGAGGGAAGGCACCGGATTCGTGAGATTGAAATCAAACTTTAAGGGTCGGGTTGGGAGCGCCAGGTCGACTCACCTAAGCGATCTGCGACACCATTGTGATTGATGAGTATCACCTCTTGGTTGTGACGGTTGCGCTGCATTCAAAGGCTACAAGGCGGTGTACAGCAGGATCGATATGAAGAGCAATAACGCAAACAAAGGTCCCAGCTTGAGGCACCGCGCTCCGAGTCTTCGCCAGTTACGGCAAATGCGTGAGCAAACGCAACTCATGCGTTATCGAAATACCAGGGAAAAGGAAGTGGAAGCGCTGGAAATAGATGCATCGGAATGGTTCCTTGGAGAGCCATTGTCCAGCTTGGATGATTATGGGGTATTGCGTACCACCGACGATTATCTGGACAGCTTCAACTATCCGGCCGAACAGTATGGGGATTGGATCGAGCGCCTAGGGTCTGGTATCCAGCCGGCAATCAGGGTTCGGCCTTTGACTGTAGTCGAAGAGTGGATTAATCGTCTGGGAACTTCTTCCGACACGACGATCATCCGCCTGCCTATCGACGATGTCACTGAGCTTACCGATCACAAACGGCCAGACTTGGCAGACCAGGATTTCGCAGACCCCGGAAGTTTTCTGGAGTGGCTGAAACTGACGCAAGCAGACACAGGCCGTATCCTGAGCGGCATAGACTGTGATCCCTTTGCGCTCAAGCAACTGCGAGCGCTGAAGAGCGCTTGGTGGCCGACCGGTAATACGGTTTTTGCGCCGGGCACCTCCGAACCAAAGGACATGACAGAAGCTGACGCTATCAGTACTGCGTTAGGTCGGAGAACCGATGGGTTGACTGGAAATATCAATAGTAGTTCGCCAGGCATCGAAGGATCGTTACCAACCCTTCGGTTATGCCTGGCGATGATTGTTCTAGGCTACCCGCGCTGGACGGCTAAGGCGCGCTCCAAGCCTTTACCTAATCAACCGCTTGATATTCATGAAGCACTGACGCACTTCTTTGGTCTGTTTCCAATTCCAGAGTGCTACATCGAATTCCTGAATCACTATTCGCCCGATAGTAATGACAACTTCTCCTGGATGCGCCCCGAAGCCAACGAAGGTCCGCTGCGTTCCTGGCCAGGCCGGTTGAAACTGTCACTGCTGGGAAGGACTGTTGCTCGTGCTCAGGGCGTCAGTCTGCGCAAAGTGCTCACGACGCAGGGGTTTCCATTTGTCACGCGGCATCTCCATTTGATGGAGAGAGTGCCAGGGTCGTACTACGAGTATCTGGGGGGGTAGCTGGCTGCATATCTGTTTGGCACATGTTTACCAACGACTGACGCCTGAGGACTTCGACCAAGTCTGTACGGACCCGGCTTTCCTGGGATTGACGCAGTGAAATCCTCGCGCTGACTGCTGGTATGACTCTCCGACCGCGGAAGAGCTCGAGGAGCAACTTGATCGGCTTGGCGATCGCTGGTTTGATGTTGCGTCTTGGTGCATCCAGCACAAACATGCCTTAGGGAATGATGAGGAACTCGATCAGCTGCGATCGTGGTGCCAGCACCAATGGGACAGATGCGATAGCTTCGGAATGAAGTTCCGCCTCTCAAAGCTCACGATTAGCGAGATAGAGCGCAGCATGACTTCATATCACCAGGAGATCATTAATCGGCAGAGAATCCTTCACGAAAGAGTGTTTGGAGACAAGCCCTGGGACAGCAATCATCTTGACTACAGTACTGGTAATGGCTGGGCATTCGTCGAACTCCTGGACGCGAAGTCACTTGCTGACGAAGGCGCTGCACAACGTCACTGATGGGTTAGTGGTGGAGCCGGACCCAAAGTCAGTTTGGGTCAAACAGGGGTACTTACCCCAGTTTTTTCGCTTCGAACGGGTATTTGGATTTCATACGGCGAGCATACTATCCAAATCAATTGATCTGATGTTCGCTTAAGCAGCGAATAGAGTCTTCCGTTGAATTTAGGCTTGGCAAGGCCTCTTGAAATGACATTCCTAAGACAATCACTGAGATATTTGAGTTATCAGTATATTGTCGACTGCGCTAGACGCATTGGCGGGGAATTCCAGAGAGATAGCCATTGCGACCACTGAGTACAGTTTATTTCATTATCCTTTACTATCGCCCCAGCGAATAAGCAGTTCTCCTGACTCATCGTTAATGACTTCAACTTGCTTCAATTTACCCACATTAACTTGTGCGTAGAAGCAAGGATTCGTAAGCGCCGAGCCTACGGCGCTGCCAGGCTTAGGTTCTGCAATTCGAACAAACAACTGCAACTGCGAATGTGAAACTGCTTTGGCTTCAGTCAACTCTACTGAATATCCAGTTGATTTCGTTTGACCGAGCGAAAAGAGCAGCACTATGTCCTTTTGCCAATCAGGATTCCATCCCTCGAGCTCTCGAATGGGGGCAAACGGAGTGGAAACATGTTTTCTCCAATGATGTTGCCCAAATACACGCAGAACTCTCCCCACTGTTGGCACCGGACAAGTCGAGTACGCTTTACTTTTTAGCACAGTCACTCGGTCGTGCTTCGTTTGGCTATCAGGCGAGGGCGAACATGCGGCCAAGAGACACGCAGCAATTAAATAACCTAGGCAGTTACCGAACTGACAAAGCATGAGTGGAGTTCCTACCTTCGATCTGCGCTGATCACCGCTTTGCCTAACACCTTGGTCCCAAGCGTCTGGACAGCCGCCGAAAGTGAGCTGATTCCTCCGAACGGTGCGACCGAAAATTCCAGGCTACGTAGATCTGATGTTGGCTCGAGAATTTGGATTTCTGTATCGAGGAAAGGATATGCGCCGCAGCCTTCGCCGGCGTTACAGATCGAGCCGTCATTGTCCAGATCCGTACCGGCCAGGATCGATACCCGCCTGACTCCTTGTACGGGGATTTCAAATCGATACTCTCCGTTAGAAGCGGAGCGTACGATAGACTGTGCAATGATGTCGAAATCATTGTTACTGCGATCAGCAACAAGAACATACATTACTCCCATAGTGCCATTGCTGGCACTTAACAAAGTTTCGACGGTAACCGGGAGAGTGAGTGTTTCGTCTGATGACAGACGGATTAAGACAGAAGCAAACTCCGTCGCAGCTAATGCCGCCCGGTTAGCACTGACGATATAGGTTCCAAAGCCAGTCGTTTCGTCTACTGCCCCCGGCTTTGCCTGTACAGAAATAGCGGAAGAGGTGGTTGATATCTGGGTGATTATTCCCGAAAATTGCCCGACATTTTGTACCTCGAATTCAACTGTTCCGCGAATTGAGCCCATGTTCACGGTATTCGGGTTCAATTCGACTCGTCCCGCAATTGGCGGCAGAGTGCCATTGGCAATTCGAATTGCCTGCTCAATTGCTTTGCGGGCATTCAGCATACCGAAACCAAATTCTGAATCCCGTCCGACAGCACCCAAGTCGTCGACGATCGACCCACTACTTATCAAACTATCTATCTGATCTGGGCTTATGGCAGGGGCGATATTTCTCATCAGTGCGAAGATGCCGCTTGCGTGTGGAGCCGCCATGGATGTTCCTTGCTTAAAGCCGAAACTGGGTTGTCTGACTCCATTCACGACTTCGCCGATAGTGCTGAAAACTCCGTCTGGCAACTCGGAAATTACGGTTCGTTGTGATGTGTCACCCCCTGGGGCAACTGCGCTTAGATTTTCGCCGACGTTGGAGTAGGGCGCGCGCCGCTTCTGCGCGTCTGTCGCACCAATCGAGACCACTCCATTGCAGGTTGCAGGACTAGCAACTGGTTGGAGACCATCGAGGGAATCGTTGCCAGATGCGCCAACCAAAATGATTCCCCTATTGCGAATCGCTGAAACGATAGCTTGGGTCGTTTCATCACAGAAGAACCCCATCGACAGACTTAGATTGAGTATGTCTGCTGTAAATTGGGGAACTTGTCCAGAATCGTTTGCAAATCCTGCCGCGAACAGCATTCCCTGAAGGATGGCATAGGCGTCCCCTTTGCCGTTAACGCCAAGCACACGAACCGGCATTATCTTTGCCATCGGTGCTATGCCTGCGCCTAAGATGCCATTGTTTGTCCTTGCTGCAATCGTGCCCGAGACATGTGTTCCATGAAACGTGTTAACGGGTAGCGTACTAGTGTTGTCTGGATTGGGGTCAATTCCATCTCCATCGCCTGCAAAAATATCCCTTGCTTCGATCGTTTGGACGAAGTCATACCCTCCGACTAATTGCCCCGCAAATTCAGGATGATCGGCGACGATTCCTGTATCGATAACAGCTACGATTGGCGTGTAGGTAGGGATTGGTGACAAGGATGCCAAGATGTCGATGCCTGGCGTGAGCGAAATGGCATCGTAGTGCCAGCGTTGAGCGGCATAAAAACGGTCATTCGGTGGGAACGCAGAAACTTGTAGAGCTTTCGCCGGCCTATTTGAATTAGCGGCCAGGAATAACCCGGATTTGCGCAGTGACTTAGCATAAATAATTGTGTTCAGAATCACTTCTTCCGTTGTTGGTATCTCGTCAATGAGTTCTAAGATTCCCGCGGCTGGGCTGTGTGAGTTTTTTGTTCCGCTCGTCAGTGTTGAAAAGGTCGGATTTCTAGGTACCGAAAGTAACGCAGGGCGAGAGTCCGTCAATACGCCCTTAGCGACAACAGGCTTGCCAATTTTCGCTAAATATTCGGCGCTACTCTTTTGAGCATAGAAGGCATTTTTGTTTGGGATTGCAATCACTTGGCCAGGAATGATTCCAGCGTTGGCGGCAGTTGTGTTTTGGCAAGAGTTTCCTGTGCCAGGGGAACCTACTCTGAGTTGGTACACCGAACCGCCACTACTGGCGGCATTCTCGGTGTAGACCGAGGCAACAATTGTGTACCCGCCGGAGCCGCTTACTGAAACGCACTCGTAATTATTCAGGCCGACAGATCTGCCGACAACATTTTGTCGCGAGTCGAGGACAAACAAGTCAATATCAAAGCGATTGGGTTGAGCCGAGAACTCCAGCTCAATAATCTGCCCTTGTACCAACTGGCTTGAATAAACATCAACAAGGTCACCATCATCTTTATTTGGCCCTTCTGGTCCCTGGCCTGCGACATTCAGGTAGCCGGTCAAAAGTGCTGGGTTTCCCAAAGTCTGTTGGCTGGCAATCGTATTGTTCGATTGTCTATCTTGCTGGTTCGGATCATTCGTGTCCGAATCAACGCCACTACTTTGCGCAACGATGACTTTACCTGATAGTAGGTAAGAAGGGGCTTGGGGGTCACTTTGGGGATTATCGATTTCTTGACCAGGAGAGTTTTCAGCAGGAT
>NW_005179045.1:76901-78625 GCF_000350225.1 Chondrus crispus | reverse complement strand
TTTCTTTTAGGGCCAAACTCGCAATTTTTGAAACCTCCGTGACGGCATTGTCAACTTGTCTGTAAGTTCGGCTTGGTGCACCGCGCAAAGTGGAAAACTGGGCTCTAATAGTCATCAGAATGCGACCGAGCGACTACTTTGACGCAATTTCTCAGCGCCTATTTGCACTACATTTGCACTACGAGTGGGACTAGTTTTTCCGCCTGACCACAAGTTGACAATGACCTTTGAACAGCGTCGCTCCCAGGATAAGGAAACTATCGCGGCTCAATGGCTGGCCTATGTGTTCCCCTACCGACGCTTCGCCGACATCCTCGCGGATGCCTGCGCACGGCTCGGGGCCAATGTGGTTCGCTAAACCTTCATCGCTGCGGACTTGCACCGCTTACTCCTTGCCGGTCTCCCGGCGCACTCAAAGACTTCCTTGGTTCTACGGGGTGGCAAAGTCAGTAATTAGTGCGAAAATTGTTGGCTCTGACAAACAAGAAAAAGGTCGCCGAGAATGCTCACCGATATTTTTGCTCGCAGGTACGATAAACGAGCGATGGTCAATGAGGTTGGTGAACGTGAGCGAGCGTTGCTCGTCCAAGCGTATCGAATCATCGATGAGCAGCTTTTCCCGTACTACGACTGGGATAAGAAAGTCGACGAAAGAGCAAAGGCTGGTTGGACGGGTCTACATGACCGCCTGACCATGGAGCTTGGCCTTACGGAACTGTCTCCAAAGCACTGGGCTCGCACAACCGAGTACAGGCAGGCCGCAGATAATTTCCGGCACGTACGACATGAACAAAGTCTGTGAGGCCTGGTTGACTAAGCAATTCGACGATGGTTGGGAAGCTGATGCATTCATCAAACGCCGGTTGATTTTTATCGAACTAGCCTTCCGGGAACGTGAATTTCAAATCCATTTGCGAACTGTTAGGGCATCCGATCCACGCGACAACTCAGCTGGGAAAAGGTTCCTCATTCGCATTTGACTTGCCTGCTGGCACGTTATCCGAGACGAAGTTGCGTATTCCGCCGACTGTTATCGGGGCGTTACGACCGCCTCATTCAAGAAACTTGCTTTATGTCGAGGATGATCGACTCATTGCATTTTCGACGAAAGCGATTCTAATACAGCACGGTCTTAATGTGATTGAGGCCACCACTGCGGATGAGGCATTTACCTGCGTTGCTGACGGTTACATCCCGGATTCAATTCTGACAGGCTATCGCCTGTCCGGTGAAAACGGCATTGCAGCTATCCTTCGCATTCGCGCGGTGACGAAATCAGAGATCCCGGCGATTGTTCTGACCGGGGATGCAAACCTCCCGGAAATCAGCGATGAATTACCTGAACATTGCCAGGTACTAATCAAACCAATTTCGTTTGAGGCATTGGCTTCTACGATCACCGAAATGCTGCATCGAAATGTTCCTGGACGAAACTAGACGCGTCGATAGAACCAACGATTACAGTACTGCTGAATAAGGCACATCGATGCCAGGCGGCGCACGAGGATCAGGGGTCGGTCGGAAACTGATTGAAGTACTAGAAGCTTGGTTCAATGAAAACCGTTGTCTGCGATACGAAGTAACGAGCACAGAACACCGTTTGACCGCCCACAAATTCTACGAATCGATGGGTTACGAGTTGAGGGTAGTGGCACATTCGTGCGGAAAGTAACGCTAGAGAATATTCGCCAATTCAATCGATTAGAAACGTTAGGTCGTCTAAG
>NW_005179045.1:64836-76705 GCF_000350225.1 Chondrus crispus | reverse complement strand
ACGCCTCGGTAATGCCGGATCGGGCGGCTCGAGCGTTACTTTCGGCACGAATGTGCCGCTACCCCCCTGGTATGACTCCCCGACCGCGGAAGAGCTCGAGGAGCAACTTGATCGGCTTGGCGATCGCTGGTTTGATGTTGCGTCTTGGTTCATCCAGCACAAACATGCCTTTGATAATGATGAGGACCTCGATCAGCTGCGATCGTGGTGCCAGCATCAATGGGATCAGATACTTCATTTATCTTGTGGCCCGATGAAATGAAGTATCGTTCACCGCTCTAGTTGTTCATTCGAAAGGGCTCTCTGGCAGGCCAAATCTGAATCGATCATCCCAGGGGACACTAGCGCTTGATAAGACGTTGTCACTACGATCCAAAATTGTCAGTGAAAAGGTGGCTGGATCACCGTTTGCAGCGTTCATGAGAATGGTCTTACCTTCACCTAATACTTGAGTGGTGGTGCTGATCACTAGCTGACCGATCTCAAAGTCTCCTGTCAGCTGATCCGCCACGAAAGATATATTTCGCCCAGTAGCATCAACCCCAAAAAAGGTACGCCCACTAGCCAGTTCTATAGTGGCAGCGCCAGTCGGTGACGCGCTCGAACGAACGGCTGTACTCTGTGGTATGAAATTGGAAAAATAGACGCTAGCGTCAGTCGCCTCAATATATTCATGGCGGGGAATGAAGTAACTTACTTTTGCACTGCTATCTTGCGCCAAATAGCTAGCGACATCAGTCACAGTCTGAATAGATTGGTCACCGATTTGATTTCGATATTGGCGCTCTACGATGCCCCCAGCCACCCCTTCGGCCACTCTATCCCCGCGATTAATCGCGAATGGGATTTGCGGTGGGGCGACTAGGACTCGTTCGGTATAAGAAGCATCATTTATATTGCCCGACCGAACCCGACTCACCAAGTTCCCACCAAATGTTTCCTCGCCGATTTGGCAAGTCTTGAAATTGTAGCCACCTCCAGCGGAGACATCCTGCGCGTCTTCATATCGAATTTCAACCTGGCCAGAGTCTGGGCAGGTGACCACTTTGTCGAACTGTCCGGACACGATCGGCACTTGTGTGAACCCGGGCGCTCCTGATTCAATGGCTTGGATAACGGAATAGCCGTCTCGTAGAACTCTTACAAGATCTTCCCGACGCAATATACGCAAGTAGGTTGCCAAGGCGGCTTGCGCGTTAGCTGCGGTGAATTGATCTATTTCTAGCGGCGAGACATCAAAAGCAAAGCCGGCACGAGGAACGGATGGCGGATTGGGGGCTGGTGTGGGTGAGGGCCCAGGCGCCGGCGCCGGTTGTGGGCTTGGAGTCGGTGCAGGACTTGGCGAAGGCTGTGGGCTCGGCGACGGTGTAGGACTAGGGGACGGTGTAGGACTAGGGGACGGTGCAGGACTAGGGGACGGTGCAGGACTCGGCGCCGGTGTCGAGGGGGCGGGCGCTGGGCTTGGTGTGGGGTCGGCATCAACAGCAGTTGATCCTCCTCCGCACGATGCAGTACCCAATCCCATCAAAATAACGGCGCTAGCCAGAATTCCCTTGTGCATTTCCCCCCTCCTTCTGAGTATGTTCAGTTCACCCGAGTTGCAGGGGTGAGCGCTTTCTCCTAAGGATACCTTACGCCAATGAGGAGCGAAAACGTTTCAACGCTTGAGCTTGTCAATCGTTGCCACTACAGGTGATTTCATACGTAGTAGAGAACAGATTCAGAAACGGAATGACCGGAGAAGAGCAAAAAACAATGTGATGCCAAAAACTGAGCGGCTATCATGAGCCGTTGTCAGTCAAGCAACCTAAAAATTCAATAATTTTGGGTAGGCGTAGGCACCAGGTAATTCAGGAAATAGGGGCTCCCTTTCGTACGGACATTCGCTTGGAAGAAGTCATCGAAACCTGCAAAGGCGAGGTCAGATATTACGTACAGAGCATTGCTGATGACGGGCACGTTCGGCGCCAACGCGTGTGAAGAGCTGGGAGAGGTAACCAGTTTGCAATTCTGATATTGCTCAGAGGTAGAGGGTCGAAGGGTTGTTGTCGATAATCTTGTCAATACTGACATAGCAGATAACAGCGCGAGTGTTGGCATCAAGCCTGTATTGACTATGAAGGCTAATGATTCCAACAATTTGGGTAGGCCCCATGGGCGATTCCTGGTTCGATTTGTGGCAGTTAAGCTGATTGATGTCCTGTCTCTCACAGGATATCAACACAGCCGAGACGCCGTCATTGGAAAACTCTAGAGCATTTTCCGAAAAGCGAGAGAAGGATTGGTGGGAGCTTAACTGCGACGCCAGGGGTACATGAGAAACGGTCAGAAGGCTCCTAAGACAGTGTGCTGGACATCAGCTTGAGTTTGAGGAAGTTCGTGTTTGACGCCAGTGATGTTTCGCGTAAACACTATCGACTGTGGGAGAAGGACATAGGCATAGTGATCAACGAAGAAGCCACGCTCTGGCTGATTGAGCGTCAATCCGTTTCGGAAGCCGAAAAAATTGGAAGCATGATGATGTAGCCAAGTCAGAACTTGATCGGTGGTGGTTTTTGGCTTGAATCGACCTTAAGGTCTAAAAGAAAAACAGATGAGGGTGGCTTCGATCATCGGTTATTGCGTCCATGACTTTGTGTTTTCGCTTGTTCTTATGACAATAGCGGTGATAGGTCTAGAAAAGAAGGATGGTGTTCAGCAAGCCAATCGGTATATTGACTGATGCGCTCTCTCATCACGTCGATATTCTTTCCCAAGAATGTTTGCTGGACTGAAGCCAAAAGCTGTCGGTGATTCGAATGTCAAAACCAATTGGCCTGAAGCATAACTTGGCTTACGCTTGCCGTATCGCAGTTGCTCAGCAATTGGGCCACGCTACGTTGAGCATAGATGACATAGGTATCATTGTTTCGAAAGGTCTAACAAGGGGTCACCCGGCAACGCGTTGATCAGTGTTGCCAAATCACGCAGTGATTTCGAGCGCAGTTTCGCTCGGATATTTCGCAGGTGAGTCCTGATCGTCTCATCACTGACTTTCAATGTTTGCGCAATTTGTTGTGGTGTGAGCCCACCGGCCAATTGAATCAGAACCTTGAGTTCGCTGCGAGTCAAGCCACGTAAGTTGCCAAGCGCGGTGATAGCGTCCTTCGGAACGAGTTGGCAACGTGTGCCGACGATCACCCACCATGAGCGGCTCGCGCCCGGCATTGGTTCAACGTTTGCGACGTATACGAGGTACCCCGGACCGCTTGGTGAGATGCAAAACCACCCGCCACGCGTCCCTGTCTGATCATCTGGCGCAGGCCAAATTTGGGCCTTCGTCGAGTTGTCTAGCAGGGTGAGTCGATCGTGCACGATGTGGACACAAGAATAGCGATCTATCCACTGGCGGGCCGCTTGGTTGAGTTGGCGAACCCGAAACCCGGCATCAAGCAGGATCGCTGGTGCGCCGATTGCCTCCAGCATCCAGCTAGGGGGTTGGTTCTTTTTTTCTTCTTCGCTAGGTTTGTGTTCCATCGTCTGCTCCGTTTATAGAGAACAGACGCGGCAGAGGAAGCATTGTCAGGGAAATCGGGATCGGTGAGCTCCTGATTTAATCGGACGGCAGGAGGATAATGGTATTCGCTCCGGCAGCTGGTTCTATCGAGGGGATCGCCGTCGCAAGTGCGTCGCGAACGGCTCGAACCTGGGCATCCGCCACGGAAAAGCTGATGATGGCAGACCCAGCCTGCTGTTCAATCTTGGCTTCGATGTTGAGGGACTCCAGAGTGGCATTAATGGATTGGGTTTGTGATTGAACATCGTTGACTCTGATGATCTGGTCTGTTCCATTTTCGACGCCACGATAAGTCACGCCAGTCTCCAAGGACTGGTCATCTCCGAATTGTGATTGGTAAAGCACCGCTGCAAATCCTAGAAATAATGTGGCGGCAAAGGCGAAGCCAAGCGTCGGAAGTTGGAACAGGTTCTTCCACCACGGCTCAGTCCGGTTTAACGATTGTTGTGCTGTCTGCGTCCGCATTTTTTGTTGAAGCGAACTGCGCGCAATCTCAACTCGGTCAGCAACGTCGCTCAATCGCATATCGGTTTCTGGAAGTGTTTCGCTCTCGCCGAGTATTCCGGCCGCGCGGGCATCGCGCTCAAGCCGTGCTTTAAAACCTGGTGGAACCGATTGGCGCATCTCGTTGTCGATCTTTCGCGCCTCTTTCATCGCCGTCGCAATCTCGCGGCGGGTCTCTTGATCTGAGTAAAATTCTTCGTCTGTCATGTCAAATACCTGGATATTTTGGAAGGTTTGGGCGGCTTAAACGATTAATCAACTGCAGTCTTCTTTCTTGATCGGAATCGGCGCAGATTTTCTATGCCACAGGGAATGAGAACTTCTTCCCTGAATCGATTACGTAGCGTCCAAAACGCCTGCCTAAATGCGCGTTCGCTACGAGGCTTGGTAATCCCGGCCTGTTCCCGAAAGCAATGCAAGTAGAGCTCATAGAGTTTGGGTATTGATTCCTCGACTTCTTCAAAGAGGTAGGCAGTGAAGACATCAGTGAGATCACGTTGAGCAGGATGGATTGATTCGACGAATAAGGTCCAATGCTCCTGAATGCGACTCCCGAGCTGCGTGGCTGAAATCTCATCTTCTGGGCTATCACCTGGATCGGCGGAAGGATCGATTCCATTGTTTTCGTCCTCCGAGTCCAAAGTTGTCTCCCCCTGCCTTTTTCGTTGCCGAAGCATATCGATGTAGTAACGGGTGACCGCTGTATTGAAGTGTCCAATCACAGTTTTATCGATATGCTTCTTTTCACAATCAACGGCATAACGAATCATTTGCTCGCTAACGACTTCCTCTGCGATAGCCTCAATTAGTTTTGAGCCGAACACCTTATACAGCTTCCCAAAGGCCGCATCACGGCACTGAATATAGATAAGCTCCAAAAGCCGATTAGTCTTCCCCTGCCCGCACAAGGAGCGAAAAAGTTCCGGGGTAAGGCTTTGTGAATGATCTGTCATTGAATTCTCAAATTGGGTCAAAGTGAACGGGTCAAGCGCTGGCTCGAGGATCCGAACTTGAGCCGTACACTGTATAGACGATGCCGGGCTCTATTCGTCAGTCACCATTTTACGTGATTCCACATTCGTCACTGACTGAAAAGGACGGACGATTTGTCGCGCTGAAGGAGAGCGTCTTGGGAAGAGTGAACTAATACCTGGTGGCTGACTAGTTGACTATCGATCAGGATGTGTTTTGCGATTAACGCACGTTCGGTCCGGATGAATTACAGAAAAGGGCGCGAAGCCGCTTTGGCTGTCGCGCCCCATACTGAATGGAAAGTGACGATGTCTTGCTATCGGGCGAGTGATTTGAACATGGGGTCATTCTGTAGTGACTTGCTCAGGGGCAGCACTGGTGGAATTGCTTCTTCTGACGAAGGCACGAGCTCGCCATCATCGTGCTTGCCCATGGTTTCGAACTTCTTGTCGTAATTGTTATCAAAGAAGGAGATATCGAACTTCCCATCTCGGCCGATATCGACGATCTGGGCATCAGGCAGAGAGTCACCATTACGGTCCATATCAACCACCAGCGGTCTTGCTTCTTCATCTGGGACGAGTATCCGCATGTTTGGCTTATCTCCGCAGCCCATAATGACGACAGAGATCGTACCGCCAAGTTTCTCATCGCGACCTTTGAAAAGCTCGCGTGATTTGCACTTTTCACCAGATTCGGATTCGTTGGGTTTTGCTCTTGACGTCTGGGTTACCCCATCTCTTTCCTGGTTTTGAACAGGGGCGGGCGCGGCACGCTGGCCGTTCTCGTCCATGTTCAGCTTAGCAACGTTATTGATCTCCCGCGTAGCTACCGCGTAGCCGATACCTTCAATGGAAACGTCAGTTAGCTTGATGGTATTGACCCCGATTTGGCGACCGTCAGGCAGGAATAATGGTCCACCGGAATTGCCTGGACTGATGGCTGCATCGGTTTGCAGCATCGTCACTTTGGAGCCTTTGGGTATTTGAAACGACGGGCGAATCTGGCTGACAAGCCCCTGCGTTAGCGTCCAGAACTGACCTTTGGGATGGCCCATCGCAAAGACGCGTGCTCCAACGTTAACAGCATCCAGATCGGCAAAGCGGACTGGCTGCAACGGGAAGGAGGGTTTATCTAGCAGCTGTAAAAGGGCCAGGTCCCGTCCTTTGTCGATCTTAAGAACTTTTGCTTTAAACAACTTCGGCCCAGACTTGCCGTCACATGAGGGCAATAGGCCAACCTTGACCAAGGACGCATCACCCACCACATGCTGGTTCGTGATGACAAGACCATCTTTGCTGATAACTGATCCGCTGCCGCGACCTTTTTTGGTGCCGATGTAGGCAACAGACCGACAGGTTTTCTGATACAGGATGACGCCCGGATCGTTCACGCTTTTTGACAGTATTGGGGGACGCCACTGTTCCAGCGCACTAGCAGCTGCCGGAGAGTTGGCTTCAGTGAGGATGGCGAAGTCCGATGCAGTGACTAGCGTGGACGGTGTTGGCGATGCTGCAGACAGCGTGCCACAAAGCAAAGTGCAAGTCATCGCCAGTATGACTCTGTGGGATTGAGGGATGGTTTCTTGGGAAAAGGATGTCATATCGTAAGTCCAGTTCAGAAGCGAATGTGATAACCGCGGCCCGCAACACCCAGAACCGGGTATTGCGCGTCGTACTCGTTACATCTTTTAGGATTGGTGCAAAGCGGTCGCGTCACACTTGCAACCTGCGGTTGAACAAAGTTGACGAACATACTGCCTACCGTGTCAGCGCCTTGGTTGAGTTTTTTCATGCCTTGCACGAGCACTTCGGTAAAGCGGCTTGGTCCCGTCCCCGCAAAAGAAATTTGGTTTGGCATCGAAGAGGACAAGACAGCCATATGTTGACTGGAGCCTGCCTGCCGAGCTGCCACAGACGGGTCAAAAACCTCCATGGGTCGCGCGTCAATCGAACCTGATCCCGCACTAATCGCGACATTCTGCAAACCGAGTGCGGCGCCACCTGCATGGCAGGTATCGACAATCCACACGAGTTTGTCGGTAGGAAATCCTTTCATGAGCGATTGAATCTCCCAGAAGTCAATCTGATCGCCATCGCCGTGCCTGTAGTCGCTCAGGACAGGTCGACCAAAAGCGGTAGTACCCCCATCCTTTGGCAGGCCGTGGCTGGAGATATACATGACAAAGAGATCGTTAGGTCCCACGGATGTAGAGGCTTTGCGTAGCGCTTGGCGAACGCTGCTTGTCGTCGCACCTTTGTTCTCTAAAAGCGTGATGTCGGCACGTTTCGCACCGAGTTCGAGCAAAGTCTTTTCCATCAGCCGAACATCCCGTTCAACACTGGGAAGGTCCGTCGCATTCGGTATGCCAGCATTGCGAAGCGAACCAAAATTCCAGACACCGACGATGAGCGCGTGCACGCGAGGCGGTCGATCCAGTTGGCAGTTAGCACCGGCGCCGCTGATACTCTTGGATGCTCCAGCGGATATGGCGACTGAGGCGGAGGACTCTGGCCTGTTGCTGTTTGGTACAGCGATAGGCGCGCCTGCGCTGGAAGAAGGGGCCTGCCGGGCGTCGCCCGATGGGGGAACCGCGATGGCTGCACCAGCACTGGCTGATGGTGCCTGGCGACTGTTGGCCGTTGGTGGAACGGTGATGGCAGCGCCGGCACTAGCTGAGGGAGCTGGCCCGTTGCTTGGGTTGCTTGGTGGCACAGTGATGGCAGTGCCTGCGCTGGCAGAAGGCGCATTCTCAGCCGGGCGCTGGTCAGGTCTTGTAATCGGTGCTCCGGCACTTGCGCCAGGTCCAGGGGTCTGTGCTGGGCGCGACCGTGGCTGAGGTGCGCTTGCCACGGGCGGCTGGCCTGGTAGGCAGTTCTCTGGCCGGTTTGCCCGAGTGGGCGGTTCGTTTGGTCTAGGCACTGGAGCTGGCCGTGGTCGAACGCGTGGCGGAGCCTGACGCTGCGCTGGTGGGGGAATAAGCACAGCATGCGAAGCAATGCTGGCTGGATCACCAGTCAGTCCTTCGAAGCGCTCGTCAGGAATTTCACGCACAGTTGCATATATCTGTTTCGTCAATCTCTTGGCCGCCCGCTCGGCAGCAACGCGGTAGCCCTTGTCGAGGGCTACCCGCCGGGCCTCGATCCGGCCTTCGGCAAACTCAGGTGAAATGACTTCGGCGCCTAGCATCACGCGCGCGCTCAGCGCCACTTCTGCATACACCCTTTCAGGGGTATTTGCTGCGCGCGAGGTGACTTCGGCCGAGAGCATCAGGGTCAATCCCGCGCCCTCGTCGAAGGTCACGGCAACCGATGGACCCTGATCTAGAATTTTGTAGACCTTGGGATTGGGCTGGATCACCCGGTAACCGTAGCGAGTGAAGCTCCGTTCCACCTGCTTGAGTGCCCGTTGAACCGCGATGCTGGTGCGCTTTGGCGCGCTCTTTGTTTCGGCTTTGTAAATAACGGCGACCGATCGCTTGGCGGCCGCTGCAGTGGCTTCAGTTGAAACCAGCAGCATCAGAGACATGGGCAACGCGATCGCCAGGCACGCCAGTCGGCCCCGAACAGTCCACAGGCTCATTTGTCTATCCTCCGTGCGGTGCTTTCGTCCGAAAGGACCGCGTAGTCGTCGATCTCAATGGCTTTGCCCGGTGCCAAACGCATAACAGTGCAGTTGGTAGTCTCGACCGCAACCGAGTCGCAACGGACAACGGCGATCGGCGTGGACAATCCAATAACCTCTTTGTCGCCGATCATCGTCAGTTGGGGTCGAAACACGACCAGTCTGTCACCTGGCACCAGTCCGTGTCGTTCACCCCCAAAAAGACCCACTGCACCTTCGCCACTGCCGATCACTTTGGCGATGGGTCGCATCCGCAGCTCGAGCTGGGCGACAGCCGTTCGCAAAGCGTCCTCTAAAGCTTGGTCAAGGTCACTCTTTAGCGAGGCAACCACTTCCGCGCTGCCAGCCGCCGCTCCGCGAGGCAGCAGGGTTCCCTGTCCGGGCTGTTCACCCCATACGCCCTCGATCGTGCGCAGTGCCGGTGGAATGAGTTCGCCGGTGGCTTTGTCAACAATACGCATTGACAGCCTGACGGTAGTGATCGCTTTCTTCTGGTTGAGCAAAGGCTCCCAGCGCTGCCCGGCATACACCACCATCCCTTCAACGACGATCTCTGACGCATCTCGTATCCCAGTAGCCTCGTCGTCAAACACTTCAAAGCGTTGGGATGCATTGACCATGGAGACGAAGCGCTCATTGAGTTGTTTGCCCGTGCCAACGGGCCCAGCCGCTAGCCTGGGAAAGCGCAGCTCAACCTGGGACTCATCTGATTCACCAATACCGACGAGGTCGCTATAGACACGTAAGCCCATGCCCTCATCGATCGCCGCCAGCCGCGTCATATCAACACCGCTAGGCATCGGTACGGCGGCTGACTCAACGGTCACAGACTCGGGTGTGGCCACGCCGACCGGGTTCGGCTTGGGCTCGGGTGGGGGTTTGGCGGTCTGCGGATCAACTTTTGGAGCTGACGTTAGACAACCAGTAAGAAGTACGGTTGTGACCGTGACAATTAGGAATGATAGTCGCTTAGTCATTAGTGGTAAGGGTGTAGTGATTAGGGGTGAATCGAGCCGGAACGGCGTGGCCAGTTGGATTGATCCTCATGACTTGACGAATTTGTTCATGCAGCCCTGCAGATACTTCTCATACACATAGACCGACTCCCGATCTGGCACGATCGTTATTCTCAGGCCGCCAATATCAATACTCGCGCGCTGGGGGTTGTCGCGGGCATTGGCAAAAACAAGACGCATAAATTGTTTGCGGTCCATCTGTCCGAAATTGTCGAGAACCGCCTTGTGAACGTCGATAATTGATCGCGTAATTGGCCCGGATTCGGCAGGCGCACTGCGTCGCAGCAGATCGCGTCGCATTGCCGTCCGGTTTCGCGATTTGATAGCACCGTCCATGGCATTGCGAAACGTGAACGTTGGGGCAACATCCTTCAGACCGAAGTAGTGCGTAGCGAACGCCAGCCGTGCCTCTTGGGGCACCACGTCGTCGAAGTAGTTGCCAACGACCGACGGTTCACACTCATGTACCCGATTGAGAAAGCCCTTTCCCTGGGCAGCAATCAGCCGGTCCTTGAAGGCCTGTGCTTGTCCCTGTTCCTCCAGTGTGCCGGCCAGTTGGCTGACTTTTACACCCTTGAGAAGCACCTGGTCATCTTTGTACAGGTTGAAGCTGCCAGTTCGGGTCAGCCTTTCAAACCAGGACCCTTCGGCTGTCAGAGAGCGGGCAGTGGCGCTGAGCCGCGCGCTCTCCTGGATGATTTCGCGACCGAATGGAATTTTTAATGCACCCAGCACACCGGATTGTTCAATCATCTGGGCGGCCTTGTCATAGAAGCCTTTGCCAAAGGCGCCAAAGGCCCCGGCACCAGCTAGTGCACGCAAAAAGGCTGTGTATTCAGAGACGAACCGACCCGCATTGATCTGGTACTGCTTGTACTCTTCGGGGTTTTTCCGCTGCATGTAACGTAGTGCTAGGTTTTGCGCGGTCATATCCGTTGCGAAACTTTCCAGACTCTGAT
The DNA here is from genome assembly GCF_000350225.1 of Chondrus crispus. Taxonomy (NCBI): domain Eukaryota; phylum Rhodophyta; class Florideophyceae; order Gigartinales; family Gigartinaceae; genus Chondrus; species Chondrus crispus. The sequence goes on along the minus strand of NW_005179045.1, from coordinate 66,074 downwards.
CAGCTGATAGACCGTCTAGTAGAGCAATATCGTCTTTTGTCATGACGCCGCGCAGATCACGAGCGATTACCTCTGCGCGCGTTTTCTCGGCCTTGGAGCGCTCGATCAAGGCGTCAAGCAACAGCTGAGCGGCTCGCTTCCTGCGCTCCAGTAATTCCTGGTACATCTCATTGACACGTTTCAAATCATCAGCAGCATCCGACATGATCACGTTGGACACCTTGAAACCCATCACCATTGAAGCCAGGATGAGCACTTGCTGGCGTTCAAGCCGATTCAAGTTTTGTGGGTCGGGCAACTCCAATGTTTGTTGAGCCAGTAGTTGGCGGCGTCCCACAATGCGTGTAAAGAAATCATCTGCCGCTTTGAGCGCGACGGCCCCTTGTCCACTCTGGGTGATTTCACTCCAGAGTGTTTTGAAGAACTGCATCGCGGAGCGTTGATCAGCTGTAGCCGGCTGATTCGATCCCATCAATCCACCAACGCCTGCCGCCATATTACCGCTCAGTACCGCCGCCTTCAGCGCGAGAAGCTCTTTGAGCAGGTCTTCACCGGTCACCGTCTTCTTGGCGAACAGTCTGTTTTGGTCTGAGGCAGGCCTAACCCATCGAGATGCTCTGGTCGGTCGCTGTCGCGCCTTGCTGCTAGTCGACTTAGTGCCAGACGAAAGGGTTGATAATCCCTTAGCTGGAGCGCTAGTACCCGAATTGTTGCCAGGCAGAATTTTCTTTAGCTCTTCCAATGGGTTCGTCGTGCCCGCGCAGCCGGTAAGGCCTGCTGCAGCAACGCTGATCACTAGGATGGTGCGGATTTTCCGTGCGAACCGATTCTCCGGACAAAAGTCCGTCTTGCTTTCGATCAATTGAGTTGCTCCCAAAGTTTCATGCGCTGCCTAAAAGACGACCCCGATTTCATCTTGTCAGGGTTATGCCGGCGGACGAATTTCCTGGATCTTCAAGAATCGGCGTCGGCGTGAGTTTGGCAATGTCCGGCGCCACCGAGCGCAGCTCAAGGCTGATGCGCGCGCGCGCGCCCAGGAACCAGTGCTGAACTGACCGGATCGTCGGGTCATAAAGTGACTGTGCGAGTAACCAGGTGAACACCCCGTACGACCTGGCGACGCCATCAGGCCCTTTAAGGCGGGCCTCTGGGGCCTGACGGTTCTCAGGGGTCGCGTACATGGCTATCAACGGATACCCTCCCTCGTCTGGAGCATCAGCTATTGGCGCGATGGATGT
>NW_005179045.1:62922-64814 GCF_000350225.1 Chondrus crispus | reverse complement strand
CTGCGCATGGTGGGCAAAACTTCACCAGTTTTGGGGAAGGCCTTGGTCATCGTATTTGCAAAGCAATTATCAAAGATCGCCACAACGGTTGATCTTTTTCTCACCGTGTTTAGTGCGGCCTTGACTTCATTATCGAGCAGCCCATTTTCGACATAGCCGATCCGCCCATTCCAGCGCTTTGTATCCTGAGGAAGGATTACCTCATCCAGGCCATCAGGCTCTACGTCGATGGCATTTGGTTGCTGAGGCGTGCGACAGCCGTGCCCAGCAAAGTAAAAAAGTGTCAATCCTCCCTGGCTGGCGTCAGTCGACAGTCGGGCAAGCTCTCGCAAGATGGTTGCTTTGTCCGGGGCGCCCGCTGCAACGCCTTGACGGGCAAGCGGCCCAGCATTAGTGAGCACGCGTATCGAACTGGCCGGTAAGCCACGGTGTAGAAGCGCCTGACGCATCAGGTCCACATCGTTGCCAGGGCCTCGCAGTGGCGGAATGCTCTTGTTCTCATAGCGCGACACACCGACCAGGAGCGCACGAAATCCGTCGCGCTGAGCGGCATGTAGTAATGAGATTCCAGGTAGCAGGCTTGCTGCCGCTGCGAGCAGTTGCCGACGGATAGGGTCGATCGAAGACTCTTCACAAGACGTGTTCGCGCTGTCGATGATAATCGCAGGCCCCCTGGATATAGTTGGTATTTTCTTCAGCGATTATGACGAACAAAACATGAAATAGACAACCCCTCACCGCGGCGTTCCGAGTTTCCCAAAGTCGGGCGATGGTGGAACAAGTTCATTGGGCCGCCAAAACGGTACCCAAGTGCCTCGGCCGTCCTCAAATATTGGTGGACCTGCTCGTCGAAAAGGGTAGTCCCAACGATCCTAGCCGGCCCGGGGCCGGCTTGTCTCTCACCAAAGTTGGTTCACTTATCTTGGCAGGCTTCGAGGGCAAGCGTGGCGATCAACAGAGCTCCATAGAGCATCTGGCGATGATTTGACAACGGTAGTTCGGGTGGGAGAGCCGAGCAGGGCGCTCGGCTTGACCTCTTTGACCGGCACTCAACATAGACTCATTACCCCTGGCTGGGGAGGCGTTGCAAGCGGGTGGTGCAGAGCAATCTAAAGCGCTCTGACCGTGTTGACGGCTTCTGAGGAAATGGCGGTCCTTAAGGCCCTCAGCGCCGGCACTGCGTCACCGGGTGCAGCGTCGTTCCCGGGCTAAACGATGCGCGAACGTTTCCGGTAGTCGCGCCATCTTGAACGTATGCCTGCACCGCCGCGCAGACCGAATCCGCTAATGCGGGCTCGTCTGGGCTCGGCCCAAACGACAACCCCAAGATTGAGTCGGCATCCGCCCCAACGACCGTTCTGGCAGTGCAGCCGATCACCGCTGCACCTTTTGCGAAGCCCGCTTGCGATCTTTGAAGTCAGCATCAGAATTTGATTTCGGCAGCTCCCTTTTGCGCTTGCTTTTTGCGCAATTCGATCTCTTCTTGCGCGGAAGCCAGGGCCTCATCTGCGAAGTTAGTATCGACAAGTAGAAAATTGTGCCCATCTCTTGACTTTCTGTACGCCGCATATTGCCCGCAACTATAACGATAGTCGGCGGTAATTTTTGCGCCTGGCAAGAGAAAACCGCGGTTGTTGATGCCACATGCTTTGCGTCGGTTCGAAGAGACCACTACTTCTTCTTGCATTCGGGAATCGGCGAACCAGAATAGTGAGCCTGTAGAACGTTTTGAGGCGCGGTATCCCTCGCCGCCAAAGCTATCGGCCAGCTTGGTGGCGACGTCAATTTGACCTTGCTTGTCAGCGATATATCGTGCCAGTGCCAGCGTTGGGGATGAGGGTTGGGCATCAGGAAGACTATACAAAACAATTGATTCTTCAATGCCGCCGCCG
>NW_005179045.1:60185-62859 GCF_000350225.1 Chondrus crispus | reverse complement strand
GCCTCCAGGGTATTTAACGCCGTCAGTGAATCCTGTGAAAGGCGATCTCTCTGGTTCCGGCAGTTCTCACGGGCGGTGGTGTCGCTGCCAGCACTCGAAATGCATGCCTTTCGCTCTGAACTGAGCAGTTTGGCGCGTTGTGATCTTAGCTCGCTCTTCATGCGACTGCGCGAGCCTTGGCACGGCGTCATGCTCATTCCCGACGATCTTAGCCGACCTAAATCACGCGCATCAATCGCTTGAATCTCTGCGGAACTGAGTTCGGCTTTGATGCTCGACAGCGCTTCGCCCAAGGGTGTGCCTAACGTCACCCCGAGCACACGTAGTTCGCGCTGCGGCAATTGATCCAAACGCGCGCTCAGATCGACTGCAGGCCCGGCCGTGAAATCTTGCGACGCGACAACGTCCAAGCGGTCGCTATTAGGTACCGAGAGCTGCAGGGGCTTTGCATCGATAACAATGAGTTCAAGTCTGTCGCTGACTGGAATAACCCGTATCCCGCTCAGTTCAGCTAGCAGCTCGGTACTAACCGTAACCGACTTGGTGGGCACGCCCGTCAGTTTAGCGATCTCGTCTGCGTTAAAACTGAGCCGGATATCTTCAACGTCGTATGGCAATACAAACACGGGGATCCGCTCTTTATTTCCCAGTCCAAAAAGCCCAGACATATATGGCTGGCTGTCGTTCAGTTTTAAATGAGGAAGAAAGATCCTGCTCGTTTTGATCCCCGCATTCTGTAAAGCCTCTCTCGCCTGCGATCCGTAGCGCTTCATGTGGCTATTCTGGCGAAGTGTGGTCCAGCCACCGACGACCAGTTTCATGCGGGCGCCAGCGCCCGGCGCATCGATGCGCCTAATTTTTGTCATTAGACGCGCAGTTCGAGGTAGAGATTCGGTTCTCTCAGTTGCCCATTGAAGGTAGTTGCGAATGACGTCGACAGGCGTTGAGGAGCCCAAGGTCAACCGCTCTCCATTTCTAAAGTACGGCTCGACGCCAAGGTCGAAGCTAGGCAGAGAAATTCGCTCCGAACCGCCATTATTTCGCAGTCGCAGGTATTGCTTTCCGTAGTACAGCTTATCTTCGGATTGCTGTCTGCGCATCAGCGAAAGCGCTGCGTTGCCGCTAATTTTTACGCCTGTCTCTTTTCTTAAAGTGAGCAATAGTGAGCGATCATCGAACAGTGCCCGAGGATCTAGGAGTCGCTCATTTGGTCCAGGAATCGATGAGTTTCTGGACATCGTGCTCGTTGGCCCCGGATTACCCTGAGCTATGGTCGTACCAGACCGGGTAGCAGGTACAGATTGAGAAGAGGCCGCGGCAGCTGGCGTTTCAAGTTTCCAGGCGTGTAAGAGTGTCGTCAGATCTTCATCTTCATAAACCCGGATTTCTTGCTTGCTGAAACTGACTTTGAGTTCGGTGCCGCGTGCCGTATCAACCCTAAGCGGCGTGAACTCGCCAAAAATGACGGCGTGAAGCCTTCTCGGTACGAGCATCCTGTCATCGGTTGCTCCTCGTGGACGCATCTCGTCAAGGCGTCCTAGCAGCGCTTCTGCCTTGTCAGGGGTGACGGCTAGAGTTTCTGGTAGGCCCTGCCGAGCGTTAAGCGCATCCATGCGCACTCGGCAATCCGTTGACCAGCTCAACTGCGCTTGAGTCTGAATGTTTAGAGGAAACTGCGACGCTGAAAAATCGTACTTACCAAGCGACGCATAGGTCACTACAGCTACGTTAACTGGAAAGCTGGGTAATGCTTGGGTTATCGTGGGCCACTGTTCCCTAACGAAATCCACACGCGACTGTCGTTGCGAAAACTGGTTGTCTCCGCGCCAACGTTTGAGACGAAGAAAACGGGTCCGCATATCGGTCGGAAGAATCGAATGAGCCGCACATCTGGCAACCCTGTCAGATACCGCGTCGTCTGGATCCGCTGTCATCTTTCCGCCGGACTCTAACCACAGCCTAGTGGCAAGCCCCGTGACTAGGCGGTTAAGCCCTTTGTGATGACTTTCGTCAAGTCCGAAGGCGCCTTTTTCCATAAGGGTACCGGGGTACATCGTTGCGCCCTCGAACCGCCTAAGATCAGGATTGCTGAGCAGGCCAGTCTCCGTGGATTGTCCGGCTGACTGAGATTCGCGACCCAGGCCCACCGTGCCGGTGGCTGCACTGGCGCCTTGCCCAGGGTCAGACCGGGCAATCGTTGCGGAGGACGGCGGATTGCCCGTCGTTGCCAGCAGCTTTGTGAGGGCTACATCCCCGTAGTACTCTGTGCCGACTGGCTCCAGCACAAGCTGTTTGTCCCCTTTTCGATCGGTCACGATCGCTACATCGACATAGGTCAGCTCGACGAGCTTTCGCATTGGGGCATTCAAGTTTCTTACCGATGGCTGAGACGCGTTCTGGAATTGGGCATAAAAAGCCTCGGCCTGATCGGCTGGCATCGGGATAAAGTCAATACTCTCGATCGGCTTCGAAGGCGGTAAAGGCTTAATTTTGCCGGCACATCCTGCCGCCAGAGTGACTGCCTGATGCTGCGATGGGCTCACTTCGCCTGTCCACCAGGACTGACTTTTGGCGAACGGTATGCCGAGCCGATTAAAGTCGTAGTCTCCAAACAGGCGCTGCTGAACGATGCCAATGCGTGTAGGTAGATTCTGGGCCGCTGCCTTTCACGCTG
>NW_005179045.1:48371-60143 GCF_000350225.1 Chondrus crispus | reverse complement strand
CAAATTCAGTCGCAGCCGCTACTTGTTCTGGAGTCATAAAGATTTCGCCAGTCAAGCGGTTTCGCGGGGGTGACAAAAGATTGGCGTCGAGTAAAAACGGCACACCATTGACCTGGCGCATTCGTTCCGTCACCGGTCCGTCGCGTGACACTTTGGCAGGGTTCGTTGCGGAGCCTACCCTGCCAGCGGTCTGACTGTTCCCAGGCTGATTGAGTTGACTCAATAGTGCGGCATTTACCGATTCCCCGCCGCTCAGTCCGCGGTCAGCTCTGAACCGCGACGCACCAATGCGTGTCTTTCGTCCGGCAACACCGTCAGCAACGCCAACGTCGTAGCCCAGTTCATTCAATCGCTGTTGCACTTGCCGAACCTGTTCACGCGTTAAAGATTGTGTCGAATTCGTTTCAGTACTGCCATTCCGATTCGAGCTGTTCCCGCGGATGGTGCTCTCGATATCCCGCTCAACCCGTCCGAGTTCTCGCTTTAGATTATCCAGGAAGCCTGCCTGGGCCGGGTTCGTGAGGGCGGCTAGCAGTGTGATGGCAAATGCCGCGCAGTTAATAGTGTTCTTCATGTCTGTTTTTTCCGTGGCTTGCGTTTCTTCCCCGTTGCTGGGCCTGCCAATGTCCAATGGATTCGGGAACCAATGCCCATATGCTGGCAGCCTGCTTTCACCGATACTTGGAAACGAAAACTCGTGCATGGCAGCAAGTTATCAACCTTGGCCAAGCAGGTATTGTCATTGATGCAAACCCGTTGGCGCGCACCAGATTCCAAGTGCCCAGAAGCGGCATAAGAAAAATGTCGCTGAAAGTATACCGTTTGCCGAGGCCGATAATAGCTACGTACTTTAGTGTGGGTCTACCAAAAGTTGGTAGAGGTATCGCTTGATCTGCGGGGGGGGGGGGGGGCTCCCGCCATCGTCCTGTTGCCTCACGGCCAGTGACGGATTCGCCAGGACTGGCATTCGTACGAGCTTCTGCGGCCTAGCAAACACTGCAGGTTGTTCGGTTCGTTTGCGATCAGATTTCATCGATTCCGCCTTGCACTCGGCATAATGGCAAAAGTTATCGTGTCCTGGCGTTTCGGCGGGGACAGATGTGGGTTTGTCTTTCTGGATATTGAAGATCATGACCGCTAGCTCGATATTTGGTATCGCAACGCCGTTAGATGGCTTCCTCATCATCTGATATGGCCGACAGTCTTGTAGACCAAAGAGGTCTGGCTTAACCTGAGAGTCTTCATGGTGCTTTTCTCCGATAGAGTGAAGCAGCCTCAAAACAAGCGCCCCGAGCGGCTGGTGAGTTTTCTGCGTCTTCATTGATACAGGCGAACGAGTTGATCCTTTGTCAGGGCAAAGACGGTTTCATCCGTGAATACTCTGCCTGGCACCAAAGGGGCTGCTGCGAGGCTTTCTTCAACTGAACAGGATGACCTGCGTCCCGGGCTAAACGCAGCTGGCGGGATCAACGCGCAAGGCTTGAACCTCGATCGCATTCGCACTGAGTGTGATCAGCTGAGCGAGCAGCGGACAAAGACCAAACTTTGTCCGCTGCTGCCTCTATTTAGTTAGTCAGTATTCCGCCGATTGATCATGCTTGCCCTATCACGGGGTGGTCCCCTAGCTCTGGCCCGGCATACATCATCGTGACGCAGGAACCGGGACAGGCGCACAGAGCACTGGCTCTCCAAGCTCCTAGACAGGGAAATCCAGAACGCCGCGGAAGTTGATATGACCAGCAGCCACAGGGCGAATCGACTTCTCGCTGACCCCGTTTGGAGGTAGTTTTTCAGACACCCCGTCTGCGACACAGCAAGACCAGGGCCTTGATCGGATTGATGCCAGTGTTGCCGTCCAGCGTCTTTATTGAAAAGGAATTCACTAAGATGGCGCGTATTGGCGGACTTAGACTAATTTTGCTGGTAACGGCCTTTAGTGGTTGCAAGGCTTTTCATGATGATCTAACCAATGTGATGGCGAGCAGCCTCGCACTTTCCAGGTGTCCCGAGCCGGTTAGCGCGGCCGGGGTGTCGGTGTTCAATAAGGCTAGCCGGGAATCTCATCGAGACAGATCGCAAGCAGGTCTGAGGACCTTTGGTGACGCGTTGAGCCGGTGGGATTGGACCCCAATTTTGAGAAGCAGACGATCGCGCTGATTCGTTAAGGACAGAAGCCAACGCTGGGATATTCGATTTCAGTCTCATCTCCGGTGTCCGATGCCAAAACCCGGCTTTTGATCCCTGTGACGATCGAAGAGCCAGTACCTAGCGCGACAATAAGAGCCGCACTGACTTCGCCTTGCGTATACGTGCTTATCGATCATGTCAATTTCAAGTCAATCTCTGTTGTCGATGCTGTAGATCAGTCTGAGCTTTTTCGTTGGGTTTCACCCTAGCAATTTCGTCAAGACCTTAGCGAGCCCTAGATCTTCGCTTCGTTCACATTAACGCGATATTGGATTGACATCGTAGGTTGCTGACCGTGCTACTTGTTGCCAGTCGACGCTCGTCGCTACCAATCCACGGTGCATGGCACTATCAACTTCACCAATAACACGGCAAGCCAAACTGATAAAACCCGTAGATCGATATCGTAGTAATCGCTTTCCACTCAAAGTCATCAGTACGGCTGTTGGGTGATATCAACGGTTTTGGCTGAATTTCCGTGACGTTGTAGATCATCTAGCGCAGCGCAGAGTGATCGTTTCATATGAATCGATTCGCCTCTGGTGCTTGAAGTTTGGTCCGATGCATCAGTGCATGTGGTAACGACGGGAAGCTAAGGGTTCCGATCGATCGCAGATCGATGAAGTTTTTGTCAAGACAGATGGCGAACATCTCTCTCTTTGGCGTGCAGTTGACCAAAATGCTTCAGCGCTCATGCTATTTTACGCTGAACGCGATCAAAAAAATCGACACGAAAACTATGAAGACTTGAACAACTGTTCAATAGGAGCCGTTAGTGGTTTTTCGCATAGGCATCGTATTGCTCGGGATAGCTCTAGTCGTCCTGGGTTTGATACCATTACTGCAATGGCTGATACCGTGTCCCAACACGTATACAAAACCTAGTCTAGCAGGTGATTTGTATAACCACTGGATCTCGGTCCTTACGTTGATCTGTCTTGTTGCCTCTCTGGGCGCTTCGAAATTCTTCGCTGTAGTGAGTGCGGTCAGCGCGCCTCTTGTATCAATCGGGTTTGCGACTTATTTCGTTGTCCATGGAGGAGAGCCCCGCTTCGCGTTGTTTTTACTTATCCACTCAAGCTACAGTCTCTTCTTGTCCATCTTTGCTAGCGGCTTGATTGATTTGGTTAACACGCTAGAGCTGTTGGGAAGTTCCTTAAACGGTATCGTTGGTGGTCTGTTAAAGATTGCGATCTGTTTTGGAATCGTGCAATGGACTGAATTTCAAGCGGTCGAATTTGCCCGGTCTCTTTGCTGAGGGAGAGTACGCTTAACACTTCTGTTCCGTCTACGTTGAACGCGACAGAGAAATCCGCCCACCCACCCATGGCCGAAGCATAAGATTCCAGCAATGTAAGATTAGTAACCAGGCAGAAGCAGAAGTGCAAAGATGAACGATGCGCTCAAAAGATCCATTCCTAACGAAATAGACTTGGGAGTCACAGTATGGCAGGCAGTCGCTGGAACAGTCATAGCAATGACGAACACGGTATTAAGACCGATAAGGACCTGAAGGGCGATTTTGATAAAGCGACGGCGCCTCCGTCGGCTGATACAAAAGCGACGACCGAGGATACAAAGTCACAAGGGGCGCAGAGCGAAACAGCGAAATCCCAAGAACAAGTCAACGAGCTCACGGAATGGGATAAGAGAAAAGCTTCACAACAACACGCTCAGGCAAAGGATACTAAAAACACACCAAAGCCCGGTGGGCCTGGCTAAGTTGTAGAAGTTAAGTTAATTTAAGCATTTTTTTTTCAACTAAACCAGCCAAGCTGGCTATTTTGATTTAGTCATATTCTTAGACTTTTGATTGTTGTTGGATTGCTTGCCGTATTCTGCCCAACGAGATTTTTTCATTCGCTTATCTCGCGAGAGATCGCCTTTTATGATTAGTGCATTTATTTCCTCATTCAGCTTTTTACGCTCAGGACCAGGCTCTTCTTGAAGCGCATCGAGCTTCGCTTGCAACTCGATTCGGGAAACACCATTAATTTCGGTAACTCGCGGATTTCGAATTAACGCGTCTCTTTCTATTCTCGCAAAAGTTCCATTAGGGTTTATCTCATGATCTGTTTCAGCGCCATTGCGGTTTTTTGAGTCGTTTGGTTTTACGCCAGTAAACACCTCAACAGACCCACTTGCCTGACTAGCGTATGAGCGCGAGGCACGCTCCCAAATTAGCCTAGCTGCCGGATCGTTACCGAGGTCTCTATTTCCAGCGCTAGCTCTAGAAGCATACTCGTGCGCTGTCGCATTCAAGGCTTTAACATCTTCTCTTTGCCTTTCCCATAAAGGCTCTGAATCGAGCCGAGCCCCGAGTGTCGTGCCATGAACGCCGGTTGTGTAATCTCCTTCAATCGTGACTGTTGGATGACCGTCCTTCGATCTCTCTTTAGCATAAGCAAAGGCACAATCACGCTGGCTATTCGTATAGAAAACCGCGCCATTGTGAGGAGACTTGAACTCATCAGGGCTATTGTCGATCTCTCCAATGTAGGCATCAACTGAATCATGAGTTAAATCTCCCACTATGAAGCAACTATGTGCGCGTACTCTCCATCCGCAACAATGGCCTGACGAATCGCGGCCGCTATCGCGGCTCTCTCTTCATCATCAATGACCTGATTCGCCGCTGCACCCCCCGTCCATTGATCAGTATCGGTCAGTCGCACAAACCAACCAGGCTTGCCTTGTTCATCCTCCTCCATGTCAACTGGAATTTCGATCCACGACGTGCCTACGGTTAGCCGGGCGAGTGAACGTCTCAAAATCTTAAAGCCAGACCCGCTCAAGTCAGTCGAGTGATCACTACGCGCCTCAGAGGACTCAGCTAGCAGTCTCAAAATTTGTAGTCTGTGTTGTCGATTAGCTGACATACGATTTCTCCGAAAAAGAACTGGTCTACCAATTGCTCACGGCGGTGGAATCATCCACCAAAAAATACGGCTTAGTGCGTCAAGCACCGGACCAGAGAAAAACTGGTACGCCATGAGAACGCAGCCAATGACAACCAGAAACAGAAGAATTCGGACCATAATCAACTCATAGATCGCTGAGCGGATGGACTTTCCAGCGCATGCGCTGGAGCTCTACCTCCGATCGCGAAGCGAGATGCCCAATCGTTTCAGCGTAAGCGATTCCCTCCTCTTTCGACGGTACGGACAACCTGACGAATTCTTCTTTGCGTACCTTAGCTGCATATTGCCCAGATCCTGACACGGCGCTTTGCCCGACTTTGGCTTTAGCTCCAGCGGCAATGGAGACAGAGGTGCCAGAAATAGACTCAATTTGTTCGCCAAACAACTTAGAGGCAAACTCATTCGTTTCGTCTTCAGTGTTTCTCAAGAACAGCTTGACAGCGCAATTACCTAACAAGTTCAGTACGGGCTCCTTTCGATCAGTTTGCTTAAAAAGAGCATTAATATTTTGGAACGCGATAATGTTCGCGTGATTCGATTGCCGAGTTCGTTCAAAGGCATCATTGTCACCTTGACCTTTACCCACGGTAAAGAAAGACTGAAACTCATCGCACAGGAAAAAACTTGGCCTAGGCTTATCGGGCCGACGAAGCACTTCCCGATAGAATTCAAGCTTGACGAACGTACTGATTACCCTGGACATCGTTTCTTTGTCTGCAATCGGCATGTGAACATACAAAATCTTGCCTTGATCGACGATTTCGCTCATGGTCACGGTAGAGCGACCTGAAAACAGATCATCATATGGGCGTATCAAGAAGCTCGATAGCATGTTAGCCAAAAAAGACCTGACTGTACCTTTTGTATCGTCAGGCATTGGCATCCACACCTTAAAAAAGTAGTCAAAAGTGCGCTTCGCAGCAACGTCATTGTCAAACGTTTCGTCCTCTACTTCCCGTCCAATCGAGTCCAATACATCATCACTCATTGCAGCTTCATATATTTCGGTGAGTGCAGGCGCACTGCCAGGTCTTGCAAGTCGAATTAGCGAAATCAGGTTTTGCACCAATCGCTTGCAACTATCTATCCAAAATGCATCATCGCCACCGGATGGATTAAGAATCTGCATGACCGTGCCGAACCTGTCGGCCAGTTCTAGTGGATCATCTTTGCTATCAAGTGGATTCCAGGTAATTGATTGCGATAGATCGTATGGATCGATCATAATTAAATCGTTGCCTCGGCCATGGTGGCGGCAAAGGCCATGGATCTTGTCTCTAAAGTCTCCCTTGGGATCTAGGACAAGACCCGAAGCGGGCAGCTTCGAATTACTTGAAGACCCAATCAAACCATCGAGCAAGGCGTTCAAAACGCAAACCGTTTTTCCTGTCCCTGACTGTCCAAAAATAGCCGCATTTTTATAAAAATCACTCCATCGCCATTCGTATCCTCCGGCGACGAAAGTCAGGTCACCGGTAATGCTGACGGGAGATGACAAGTCTTGCTGAATCTCGCGAGCTGCATGTTTTTCATCACGCTCCTGAAAGCCACCGATCTTGACCGCCTCGTGGATCTCGCGTCTGAATGCAAGTGCTTCACGCACGGTTGGACCCATCGCGACACCGAGCATAGGAAGCCCACTCAAAGCCACGAGACTCGTCATTACGAGCAGTGGATGAAAGGGCTCCAAGGCCGAAAAACTCTTCCATTGCGATAGGACTGCTAATCCAGCGGCAGCGACCGCAACAGTAGCGAGAGCAGATAGTCTGCTCGAATACAGAGTCCACCGAAATAAATAACGTTCGACATTATGTTGAACCGCTGTGCCGGAGTCGGCATACCGCCAGCGAAGTCGGGCCGAGAGATATTCGCTGTATGGTGTTGAAAAACTCCAAGTCGCTGACGCTAAGCAACCAAAAAACAATAAGACCAACACCATCCGAATAAAATCGTCATGCGCAAATAGCGGGGCAGCCAAGTGAATCACAACACAAAAAGCGAGCGAACCCCAAAGCGAGAATAGGAAATGTAATCGCTGTTCAGAAACATACTGAGCACTAATTTTCCTGCTCATCTGCTAATTGGCCGCAGCCAGAGCCTTAATTGAAATCACAAGTTGGTCAACCGCTTCATTGATTGCTTGGTCTTTGGCACCTCTCCCTCTTCCTATTCCACTTGTAGTGGTGCCAGGGATCTTATCTTCCGCGATAGTCCAGCTGCCACTTAATTCAAGATCAAGTTCGGCTGTGTCAATCTTAGTGCGTTCAATGCGTATGCTCGATTGCCTCAAACCACCAACGCGCAATGCCAATTCCACAGCAGATTGCTCGGAACTCTCCACTACTCGATACCCTGCTGCCCGCAACTTATCTCGAAAGAGATTAACTATTACTCCGACATTTGGGTCGTCACCATCAGCTCGTAGAAAGACTGGCACGTCGGCTGTCAGAACCCGCTTCTCCGTATCTACGTAGACTTTTTTTGCAGATTCAAGTTCTTGGTACATCTTGATCTCTTCATCTGTCAGCCTCGCACGATCGAACTCAGTGATATCGTCAAAACTCGTTGTGGTTTGATTCCCCAGAACAGCTGGCCCCCCGGTTCGTACAGCTACTACGGCGTCACGCATCGAACGAATTCTCAGGTCACTTTGCTCCAGAATCAAAGTAGCGTTTCGGGCAATTTGAAGTGCTTGGACTTGCTCTGGACTGGTCGAAGCGGTGGCTCCGTGAGATTCAACAATTTCAAGCAAAGCGCGAAGCTCTTCAAAGGTTTTCGGTGCGCTTGAATTAGAATCAAATCTCTGCGCCACTCGAGTGAGATCCAAAATTGCAAATTTGGCCGCTTCTTGCTGAGCCTCAATCATGGCTGTTTTTTGCTGCGAGTTCGCTATCTCCCTATCAAATGCAGTCAGAGCGCTTACCGCTGCTACTAATCGGTCTCGGCCACTTTCAGAATCTGCCGTCAGATTTGCGATTGCAGCGTTTAGGTCTGAAAATCTCTTCGTACTTTCCCTTAAGGCTTGAGCTGCATCGTTAGCCTCTTGCAACTGAGCCTTCTGAGCGTCACTTAGTCTCAAGCGATCGAATGATGTGAGATTTGCTGCGGCCGCTAGTTCTTTCGTCGCGGCGCTGCCAGATAAACCACTGGCGCGCCGAGTAGCTTCTTCCAATTGAGAAATTCGTTGATCACTACTCTTAATTTTAGTAGTTGCTTCATCCGCTGCAGCCCGCTCATCAGCGATCGCTCCCCACCGTTCGCGGCTCTCGTCAAAATTTGTCATGGAGTCACGCGCTCTGGCTAATCGCTCTACATGAAGGGGGGACGGTTCTGACTGAGCAAGCTGATAAGTTTCTATCAATCGATCAAAACGCACCTCGGAGTTCTCAAAATCCTGTGAGCATTTCTGTGCCCGGACAAGTTGATCTGAACCTTGCGCAAAGCAGTGGGCGTAGGCATAGTCCGACCTTTCGAGCAGGCTGGTGGAGTCATGCATCTTCACGCAGCTTTCACCGACCCTGGGATCCTGTATGGCAGCAAGCACTTTCGTTTGGAATTCGCTGAATCGCGCTTGGGTCGCAGTTGGAACGCCACCAGCAACCGAATTCGCAGGCACTGTGACGTTGCTGGGCATCTGCCCACCCCGATTAACCACTCCAGGCATAGCACGACCAGAGGCCTGAGGACTGCAAGTTAGCAGACTATTTGTCGTTGGCTGATTTTGTGACGCTTGATTCGTATTGGTGGGAGGAGAAGGCTGAGACTGCGATAGGGGAGCACTCGGCACTGGTGCATTGGGCGTCTGGTTTTGACCCCCACGACTGAAAACTGCGATTAACGTAGCGATTACAGCGACATAGGCCAAGACCCGAAAAGGGCGTGAACGTTTCCACAAATCGGCGCTACTGCGGCTTATTGACACCTAGACACCTTTTAAGAATCTGCGTAGCGAAGAACGTCCTCTTCGTCTATTCGCATTAATTCCTCGTCCGTCATAGCGGCAAGTGCTTCGGGGTCGTCGAGATGATCGGCAATCCTTTCCGCTTGAATCGGTTGTAGCGCTTCGAAAAGCTGTCGGATTTCGCGGGCGTTGCCAAAGCTCTCATCCGGAGAGCGCGCCATATCATCAATGATCTTTCTAGCTTCAGTCTTTGCGTCTTCAGTCAGGTTGAAACCGTTCTTGGCAACAAGGCTATTGAATATCTCGAAAAGTTCACTCCCGCCGTACGGTGGAAACTCTATGGTCCGAGATATGCGTGACTTTAAGCCTGGGTTTGATTCAACAAATCGCCTCATTTCCGTGGTGTATCCCGCAAAAATGCAGACTAAGCGGTCACGGTGATCTTCCATTAGCTTGAGCAGTGTATCAATCGCTTCTTGACCGAACGGATCGGTCTGGCCAGTAGCCCCACCACCGCCAGCCAGCGTATAGGCTTCGTCAATAAACAGGACGCCATCTAAAGCATCTTTAACTTTGTCATGGACGATGCGTGCCGTATCGCCGATATGGGTACCAACCAACTGACTGCGATCAACCTCAATAAGCTTGTCTTTTCGCAGTAGTTTCAATTCGTAAAGCAGCTGACCGATGAAACGAGCGATTGTCGTTTTACCCGTCCCAGGCGGCCCGGTGAACACCATGTGGAAGGTGAGATTCGAGACTGGTAGATCTCGCTCTTTTTTAAGTGCTACGACCCGGGCAAAATCAACAAGACGAAAGATTTCATCTTTGACTGGATCTAAGCCAATAAGACTATCGATCTCTTGCAGGATGGGTTCCAGTTGGTCTCCGCGTTTCGGACCAGCTGAGCGTTGCGCACGGCGCCGGAGTCTAGGTGATTGTTCCATTATGTTTATTCCAGTCTGTCTTCCGCTGCCATTATCACTTGACGGTCGATCATGTTCATTTCATCCGAACCGGTGTCAAATTCGGCTCGAGCTGTGTCTATCAAGAGTTCAGCCGTTCGGCGACAGGCATCAACATTATCAAAGTTCTCACCAGCTCTATCTTTCATGTCCAAAAGCAATCGCTGAGCGGCTTTCTCGGCAGCTCCATCCTGCAAGCTCCATTTAGCCATTCGTAACCTTTTCACCAGAATCGCCAATAGATCCTCTGCTGGCAGGTGCTCAAATCGCACCTGCCGAACGGTAAGCTTACCGATCCATCTAGAGTGGTTTTCATCGAGAACTAAACGCTCAGCCCCTTTTTCGCTCATCGTCATCAGCAGGACAGTTCGCTGTGGATGGTCTTTCAAGGCCGATAGAATCCCAAGGCCGATATCGGATCCCGGCATTGCGGCTGAGTCATAACTATCTGTCCCGAGTAACCAGTCAGCGTTCTCCAACAACAGCGCCCCATCTAGCGCTTCAAGCGCTTTGGATTTACCCAAATCTAGTGAATTTTGTTGTGAATTGGCTCGAATCGTGTCCTCGCTGACAACAACTATCTTGGAGGTTTTCAGTAGTCCGTGACCGGCGAGCAGATGAGCTGCAGCCCGAGCTACTGATGTCATGCCCACGCCTTTTGGGCCTGAAAACAGGGCCAGCATGGCAGGGCTTTGCACCCCAAACGGTAAGTCAGTATCAGCAATTGACGCCTGCACAATCCGGTTTAACGCCGCGTCCTTAGCAGCATCAATCCCTAGCAATGAAGACAGGCTGTCATTGGCATCTACTATGAGTTTTTGACGGTCCGCGTTGCTCAGAGTGCCACTTGAACCGGTCGAATCGGAGCCTGCCAACTCTTGCTCATTACCGAGCTTACGACTAGCCAAAGTAGCCAATAGATTCGATATTCCCGGCAGCCTACTAGCCCAGTTAATCCATCCTAGTTCATACGCTAGAGTGGCAAATAATAAGACCCAACAAATGACTGCGACCAGCCACATGATGGGTCCAAGAAGACCGCCCAGAAGTTTGTGAAGTAGCAAGCCGAGGATCAAGAAGCCAATTATTCTCAATGGCAACGGAATTGCCTGAATCGCTTTCACAGAAATTGCCTCCTGATGGTCTTAGGAGCCAGGCGTGACTGGCAGCTTGAGCGCGTCATTCTCTTGCATCGTCGGCCACTTTATCGTTGTAGCGCCTGATTCGAGTGCTACCGTGATGCCGCCGCCCCCATCCTTGACACCAGTGACCAGCACTGTGCCGTCCGCCGGATACGGAATAGCGATGGTGGTGCGAGCGTTAAGCGCAAGTATCTCTATCGGGAAGGAAGCGGAACTTTCAAAGCGGAGAATGTCGCCATCCTCCGCGTGGGTATCCCAAACAGTAATCCACGCCAATTGCAATTTTCCCTGACTAATCTGGGCGCGCATTTGTTCACGCTGCTCAGGACGAACCGAATCTGGCATGCTGGCCATTGCTGCATCGACATCATCCACGCCTACCAATTTTAGGGGGAGCCCAGGCCCACTCAACAGTGCGGAATGCTGCTCTGTCCGCATTCGTGATTCTTCCTGAGTAACGGCATCGACGGCTCCGCCACTGTCCAGACCAAAGAACGCGCCGGCACCAATCGCCAAGGCTACTGCTATCGCACCCATCCACTTGAAGCCAGACCCGGTTGCTTTTGAGCCAGCATTAGACAAAGGCTCCCCAGACAGCTGAGAGGAAGCCGAATTCTTTGGTTCAGAACTTCCTGGGCTAACCGCTTTTTCGGTCT
>NW_005179045.1:45243-47438 GCF_000350225.1 Chondrus crispus | reverse complement strand
ATTGCGGTTACCGCATTTGTCCAATCAGACAGACGAACGACTGACCTCACCAAGCTTTTGATGATTGCGCTGACTGGGAGAATGGTGCAATACGGATCAGGCCAGTTCCGGGTAATTGAGCGAGCCCAGCTAGAAGCTGCCCTAGCAGAAATCTCGGTATCCGATGTACCTATCTTTGATCGAAAAACAGCGGGCGAACTCGGCAAATTTCTTGGTGTAGAAGCCCTAATAGTTGGTGAGATTACGCCTTTGACAGATATCGTTCGGATCGATGCACGTCTGATCGAAGTCGAGAAGCTGAGCACAATCGAGCAAGCAGATGTCTGGATTCCGCTCACTCCCACAATTCAAAAACAGCTCGATACCGAGACAGTGTTGGCTAGGCCTCGGATCGGCGATGAGGATAGACAAGACCCACGAAATGGCATTTGGAGCGGAGTTGGCATCTGCGGCGAATCAGAGTTTGGTGTGGCGATTTCGTTACTGGTAAACCCTGACGACACCTTGACCGCCATGCAAACCTACTTCCCGATCTCGGCGACAAGAGGAAATAGTGAATTGCTCTCCGGCGTTCTAACGATGGAAGGTAAGATCAATCCAAATGACGGAAGATTTAGCCTAAATGCGGCCAATTGGATGTATCGACCCGAGGGGCACGAGCCCTTAAGCTTCGAAGGCGATCTAGACGTTGATGGGCAAGTGATCACTGGGACCTACACTAAGGAAGGCTGCGGTGCGATTAACCTGCGCAAAGCAAGGTAGCAACGGAAGCTGAATAGACAGATTCATAGACAACAAATTCACCGATAAGTAACTGGATCTTCGCTAGATAGATCTTCGTCAAACTGAATCATGGTAGAGGACTAAGGTGGCTCTTGAGGTGCAGATCCCCATCGTCCAATACCAAATGGCCCCGATCCGCTTAAGTTGCCTTCCTGAAGTGTCTTAGAAGCGACCCAGGTGCAACAAGCAAACTGATACCGTGGGCTTCGCCTTTCGCTCAAAGCTTTTAGTACTGTAGGTGAGCCTTATTGCTGACTATTGCTTAGCTTTAGGGACGCCGAGACAATTTTCGCTCAGCACGGAAGACCGAGACGGGCAAGTCCTGGATCTCTCAGTGCCATGTGATTGTTGTCAACGTGCGCAATGACTCAGGACGTTCGGCTCAATTCTCTCGGTTTGCTCCAGCCGTTGGGCGGTAATGAACTGTTGCCGCCACCGGTAGCTCTTCACCCATTTGGTGGTATCGCGTCTGCTATGGAGCGCACCATTTCTTGTTGAAGTTCAACAGATAGGCAATTGAACGATCTCAGAACGTTGGATTCACTTTGGTCATCGCTTTAATTGGGTTAGCGAACCAGGCTTGAACTAGACGGATTGATTGAATTAGGAATAAAAAGCTCTGCGCGGCATTGTGAAACATCGACGCATTTGCCAATTGAGACGTCAAACTCGTCTTCAGGCAGTGCTTGTCTGATGCCCTCAAGTATTTGACGAAATAGAGCACCAATTCCACTTGTATCGCGAAAAAAGTTTAAGCATCACCTCACTGTCGACCGATTGAAGATCACACAGCAACTGTTGTCTAACCTCAGAATATTGCCACCACCAGCATCGATCGATGCTTGGCTGTCCAGTGTTCGATTTCTTCGTCTGTCCGTGTGGTCACAAGTCTCGGCTGGTGTTGATAAGACTTGAGTCGCTATCTACTGAGTCATAACAGTCGAACACCTGCATGGTTTTCCTTTGTGCGCGACTTTACCTAAAAATAGGTACCTCAAAGAGGGGGCATTGATGTCAAGAGTAGCGTACGGCAGAGTCGACTCTCACCAGTTTCGTGGCCTGTGTTTGCGATAGACTTTGAGGCTAGATCAGATTGTTGAAAGCACCATGTCGTTCCTCAAAAATGCCGTCTTTTCAAGTGACAGCTTACGACTTCCCAAGCAGCAATTTTAGGTGAGAGAACACGCTATGTCAGCACGATTTATTTTTGCAGTTTTTTGCGTCTTTCTTGTTGGTTTGTCGCCAAACATGGCGTTAGCGACCCTGTCGAAGGCTGAACTCAAAGGGATTCAAGAGTGTTTAAACGATATTGGCTACGCCGTTGGGAAGCCAGATGGGGTCATTGGTCCAAGGACTAGGCAAGCTGTTCTAAGACTGACGCAATGGCATCATGAACGCAATAGTTCCGTCAA
>NW_005179045.1:43268-45059 GCF_000350225.1 Chondrus crispus | reverse complement strand
ATCCATAGACACTCCGTACTATAGGAATCGGACTGAGGCATCCGTCAAAAGACGGCTCGAAACCGAGTACATTCGAAGGCATGAAAATCCGGAGTGCATCGGGCGAGTAACGACCCGAGAGCAATTAAAGAACTGCACCAATCCAGGGTCGATGCAGCCGACCCAGGTAGTGGAGTCGAGCATCACCGAATTAATTGTCAAATGCGATTCTGGCAACGAGCGACGACGTTTCCCCCAACTTTTCAACATCGACCATTCAAGCCTATCAGGGTTTCCATTCAAGTCCCCGACAAGGCTTAAGCAAGCTGTCGACAATGTCTGTGTGGGTAAGGGGCGATTAGTTGGACTTGATATTATTGCAGCCGGAACACGCAGTCGTGCCAGGAGCCAAGAACAGTCCCAGATTAGAGCTAAGAATGAAAAGCCCGATGAGGCGCTCGGAGCGCTCAAAGGAGCACTTGAACGAATGCTCAAGCGTTAAGGTAACGTTGGAAATCAGTGGGAAGACCTATTGCGATATCGTTGTTGTCTGAGTTTTCCTACGCGACGGCGAGAGCCTGCCATTGACTTTGAGTTCATGGCATGTTTCGTGCGATGTCACTACGACGAGAACTGTCACAGAAGAGTATCGTGGATCAGACCCTGGAGTTTCCTGCCCGAGTCATAGGTAAAACGATTGCTGAGTGGCAGCTCACTGACTTGCTTATGTAGATCAAGAACGAGGTGATCGAACGCGCCAAAAAAGTCGAGATGCGGGATTACCTGGGCTAAGGGTGTGTTCAAAACTGGTTTGATAAGTCAGCTTGATCAACGCAATGGCTGTTCCGGCAAGATAGTCATCACCGATGACTGTACGCAAGTGCCAATGCCGGTTTACCCGCTTCGATGACAAGATCGCCTCGATGTTTACGCGCGGGATAACTGTGTACAGGATACAGGCCCAACATCAACGGTTTATGACACAACGGTTGTTCCCGACGCAATCATCGTGGGGTGGGGGGGGGGTGGTAGGCAACAGACTGGGTAAGCGTGCCGGGCGTGGCATCACTAAGTCAATCATTTCTGGCGGCGGTGTTTTGGCACATCCAAACGGTATGAAAAGGTTGGTTTTCAAGGAACCGGAAAGCCAACACGGGAGACATAGGATGTCGATACAGCGTTTGGAACTCTTCTCACCGAACTAGAGTTATGGAAAAAGCGTCTTAACGGTATCGCCGAATCGAAGATCAAAGATAAATGCAAAAAGCAAGAAGCCTACGAGCTTTGCGACTAAATTTCCGCTGTGAAGGAACAAAATGGACACCGCGAACACCACGTATTCCGCTGCTAATCTATGCATGTCGTCTTCTGTTACGACTCCGCCATTCAAGAGTATTTGCAGAGCGGTTAAAAGAACAATACCAACTGTCAGTAGCGGTATCGAAAAGCTTGCGACGAATGGAGATAATACCAAGCCTAGCAATGTAAGAGACAGGGCAACCATTTCTATCCCCTGACCAAGGTCTCTAATCAGAGACGCAAGCGCAGAAACAATATTCATTAGATAGATACGCCGAGTCGATCGATACTAGCTTCATAGTTAAATTTGGGTAGTTTCCCGTTTGAAGGGAATAAGCTTCTGTTTTTGTGATCTCGCTATGCCTTGCGAAATTATTATCAACAATTTGGCGATAATTTTTCACTCTCGCATCTTATGATCATTGTCCGATGAGCGAAGAAAAATTCTATGTCAGGCTGAACCGCCCCAGATTTACCGGAGAAACATTATCTGAGGAGATGTGGTCTCCGGTA
>NW_005179045.1:40248-42419 GCF_000350225.1 Chondrus crispus | reverse complement strand
CTAGCTCTACAAGTGCTTAGTCAGCCACTAGACTACAAACTCATCGCGCACCAAGATGCGCTGATAGCGCTCGAGTCGATCGATCGACTTCACACCGAGCCAAAGCGCAATCTTTTCTAGCGGGATACCCCGGTGCAATTGCCGCACGACAAAGGTATGACGCAGACGCATTAAGCCGCCGTATCGATGCTCATCGCCAAGCAGAAGCGTCAGGGTATTAGTACAAGCGGTTTGGCAACCCACGTCTGTCCATTGAGCGCGGGTCATCGTCGCCGGAAAAAGTGTTTTATGGGTCAACCCAAAAGCTTCCCGGGTCTTTATCCAGCGCTGCAGCCTGCGCCGGGCCCAGTGCGCGATCGGTGCATCATGAGCGAGTGTCTTGGCGGTGCCAGAGACTCGGATTTTCCAGGGCATCTGAGTGCCGCGTACCGCCCGCAAACTTAAATCACTCAAGACGAGCGTTCTGATCTCGGCCGGCGTTAAACCAGAGCCGAGCATCAGCGCCAGGGCCGTGCGGTCTCTCTCGAGCTTCCACGTTGGTTTAAGGCCCAGGCTTTCAGCGTCGGCCGTGAGCAGCTTCACTAGCCTTGCCGCGACAGCCGCCTCGAGCGCTTCGGACAAAGGCTCGTTGTGCCGAGCATTGGCGTACTTAAAGCGCTCAGATCCCAACAATTGCGCCGCAGCCCGATTGGGCGCTTCGCGGGTCTGCGCGGCTTGGTAAGCCATCACCTTATTAATCAGATCGAGCACCCGCCAGGCGTATTGAGGACTGATGTCAGTGCCAGCCCCTGGACGCGGCTCAATCTCGTCTAGAAAGCTCTCTAAGAACGCGACGTCGATTGAGGCCAAGGTCCGCTCGTGCAGATTGGCAAATGCTGTAAAGGAACGCCAAATCGCCTGGTACCTGTCCCGTGACTCTTGTCGAAGGGCCGGCGAATGACTGCGCACCCACGCCTCTAACGGCTCGTCAGAGATCGAAACAGTGGCTGGGACCAGGAGTGAAAGCTGCATATATATAGGGTAACAGCAAGCGGGAGATCAGAACATCCCATGAAAACGAAACAGTAGGCAAAACTGACCTCAGCTTGCTGTTACCTTATTTATTCATATTCGCGTACCGCTCTTGCTGTTCGAAGGGGATTATCAACAATCGCCAAGCATGCCTTAGATGTGGTTGGGTCAAAGGCGAAAGGAAGTGAGACCAGAATAAAGGGGAGTGTCTCGTCTGGAGGTATCGCGTGCACGCACAGGACCTCTCGATTAAAAGTGATCGCTATCTCCGCCAAAACAGAAAGGACGATTGCTGGCATTGCGCCCACCGCTTCGCCTCAAGCGTTCGGCATAAACGAACGAATTCTCTGCGAACAAGTCTCCATATTCGTCGGCGCAGCGGATCGACGTGGGCTCCTGGGTCAGAGTCTGTGAGATTCGAACGGTGGTGGTTTCGGTACAGTTGTTCTGGTTGATCGCGGACAGTGCATCGTCGACCACTGGTATCCCATGTGTGCAGCCATTACGCGTGTCACCAATGCCAGACACATTCCCAGCGAGGCCTATTGCCCGAGTAACGGCAAAAGCCTGCCCTGACCTGACATCGCGTCATCGCCAATTTGATACCCCATGGCTCGGTAGCCAGATTGCCGACGCTGCCACATGCGCTTAAGCGCTGGGTGGCCGGTATCGACCATATCAATGATCTGCAAGTCTGTTTTACTGGTGTGCAGTCGGTGTAAGCGACCAACATACTGTTGAAGTGTTCCTTTCCACGATATGGGCATCGCCAGAGTCAAGGTGTCCAACGGTGTGTGGTCAAACCCTTCACCGATCAGGCGACCGGTCGCTAATAGAACGCGTGGCGACTCTTGCGGCATTGCCTCCATTTGCTGGATCACGGCCAGTCGCCGCTTCTTCGACAGACGTCCATGGAGCACCCAGTGAGGGACAGACTTTTCATTCAGAGCCTGTTCAATGGCCTCAAGATGACTGGTCCGTTCGGTCAAAACGAGTATCTTGCGCCCGGCGGCATAAGCCTCAGCGACTGCCCGCACGATGGCATCGGTTCGAACCCTGTCTTCGCTGAGATGACGAAAGACGTCCTGGATGCTGGCATCAGGGTCCAAACGAATGATTGAGTTGATCGTACGGGGGTAGACTTCGCGGCGCGTGAGGGT
>NW_005179045.1:17178-40148 GCF_000350225.1 Chondrus crispus | reverse complement strand
CAAACCGAGCGTGTACGCTGCTTAAGATCGCCTCAAACGATACTGCCCCCACGTGGTGACACTCATCGACGATCACCTGGCCGTATCGCTGAACCAGCGGATCGACCTCACCGCGCCGGGAAACGGACTGCACCAGGGCGATATCGATGCGCCCAGTGGGCCGGGATCGACCGCCGCCGATACTGCCAATCGTTTCCTCACTAACGCCAAGGAGCGAGGTCAACTGCTCGCGTCACTGCCTCAGCAGTTCCGATCGATGAACCAAGATCAGGGTGTTCACACCCCGGTGAGCGATCACAGCGCTGGCCGTCACCGTCTTGCCAAAACCAGTTGGCGCGCTCAGTACACCGATTTCGTGCTTGTGTAAGGCCGCCAGGGCGGTTTTTTGCTCATCCCGTAATTGTCCGGAGAAGTGCACCTCAATAGGATTTCCCTGAAATCGCTCGTCAGCGATTTGGCAACTAATGTTGTGTTCCTTTAAAAGGCGTTCGGCAGCATCAAAGCAGCCGCGCGGCAGAGCGATGTGTTTTGGATAATTTTGGGCGCACCCGATCACACGGGGTTTGTCCCAAACCGACAATCGGAGCGCTTGCGCCTTGTGGAAAGCGGGGTTTTGAAAGGCGGCCAATCGAATGAGGCGGTTTGCTAGCGCGATCGGCAGTTGGGACTTCTCAAAGTAGAGCAGGTTCGCGATCGTGAGGTCGATTGATATGGGCAGCGATTCAGGTAGATCCGCCAGTGGGGCAGGGCTTCGATCCCACGGTTTTGCCAGGTCTTGCTCATCAATGAACGATACATCAAGCGGATGGCCACCGCCGCTGGCGGTCGCCGTGAATGCCCGGGCTGCCGCGATCGACAGCCGCTTAATACCCTGCAAGTAGGCCCACTGATCGGCATACGGTTGCCAGTGCTGATCGACGAAGACGCTGCATTGCTCATCGCGACGCAGCTTTTGAAGGGGTAGGGCGATGAGATTACCAAAGCCACCACTGGGCATCACATCCTGGCTGGGAAAGAGGCGATCGTACGAATCCAACTCGAGCTGGCGGGTACGGGCGCATGTATAGCTAATGAGTGCGGTGCCCAATTGACGCGCTTCACTCGCTGGGATCGCGGTTTCAAAGAAAATCCAGACATGGGCGCCCTCACCAGAGCGCGAGATCTCTAGCGCAGCCGGCACCTCAAGGGTTTGGCATGATTCAAAATAGGCCATCGCGTCCTCGCGCCACGAGCTTGAGTCAAAATCAATCGCAAGAAATCGGCAAGTGTTGTCTGGTCGAAGCGGGTAGACCCCCACGGTTTGAGCGCCCGACAGGTGCTTGTAGACCGCGGTATCGTCAAGCGGTACGAACTGCCGATGGCTGCAATCCGAGCACTTGACGCGGGGCTTTTGGCAGATACCTGGGCGCCATTCATTGGCACAGGCGGGTGCATAGCCGCTCCGCGCACTCGAGGCGCTTTCCCACCGTACCGCGAAGAGATCCGAGCGGCCCTCGAATAGATCCAAGAAAAGGCTGACTTTTTGGGTGGTGGTGAGTTCGGTTGCTTTCGCTTGCACCTCGTCTGACGATGCCTTTGTATCACCACGTGTCGATTCAATGTCGTGCGACTGGAGCAATCGCAAGAGGCGGGCGTTTTCAGCCTCTAGTTCAGCTATGCGCGCCTTGTCATCCATACCAAGAGCTTATGCGATGACCATGAGCTGACTGGCCAAGACCCTTTCGTCGGCCACGCAAATTTCGCTGGCGACTGAACCCTTAGGCCTCGGCTTGTTTAGGCCTGAGCTCGTTTTGCGTTTGCGATGCATGCCAAAATCCCATAGGCAGCCAGGATCACCTGATTGACAGCAGGACTGGGATCTTCAAGGATGCCGCTATCGGCTATCAGCTTCGTGATGTGGGCCATGAGCCAGGGTTCTTGGACAAACCCCTCGTACTGACTAATCGACTGTCCAATTTGTTCCGGCTGCAGTCCTTTAGAAAATCTAACGGCTGATGCAAATCGTTCAATTTGAGCCTCATGCTCTTGATCGGTAATAGTCGCAAGTTCTATTGTCGAGAACTTCAAGGGCAAGTGAACAACGATCAATAGATCGATGAGCAAATCCAAATACTGAACCGGGACGTCGGCCTTGGTAAGCGCCAGCACGGACGACAACAAGGTCGGCTGCGAATGATAGATCTCATCACAGAGTCGCTCCTTTGCCTGAAAGTCGAGTGTTTCAGTCATTCGAATAGCAGAGGCCAGGTGGGTGGCGGCAATGAAGGTCATCGGGTGTCGCCAATGGGGCTGAGGTTCACCATTTTACTGACCCATCTATGGATGACTGGTCACGCGCTAAACACGACGGCGAAACCTCTCGACGTTTGTCACCATCGTCAACGAAAATAATACTGGTGTGTACTTGCAAAAGCGGCGATAACACCTTGTCGAGATAAGAAGTTGATTGCGCTGGCGTCAAGGGGACCTGAGCCTGACGACAATCACGTTCAAGCAATCCTGAGCGATCTGATAGACAGTGCAGCCTGTCCCGTTGACAACCGCATCGGGAATCAGTGCATCAGCCCTATCAGGCTTCGTTGGATTGCGACGGTCCAACTGATAAACAAAGAGGTTGGTATCTTCAAAGCGCTCAGCGCTCGCTCATACCCTCGCGCGACGGAGATTCGCCGACGCGCAGTTTTCCGCGCAGTTCGCTGATCGCGGCGTCGTATTGCAATGCGCGGTCGCGTTGGTGCACATAAACGGTCAACCATCGTCGAAATTGTTCATTCAGCGTTGTTTGCTCTTCCCGTGCGCGCGCGTGGGCTGCTTCAATCAGCGTTTCGTCAGCGCTTAAGGTGATTTTCTTCATTCAGCTGCCCAGCTATGTACACGAAATTAGCGTATACGAAACTCGTGTGCCTGGATCGACCTAGCGATCGATGGGGAGATCAAAGTTAATCGGTGAGCCCTAAAATTGGCCTTATTTCCCATGAAATTCAATAGGTTAGTATGCCTTGTAAGCATCATGTCGAATTAGAACAGATTGTTGTCAAACACTTGACATGTTCTGCACATGCAAACATCATTGGCACATGGGATCCATGATTCAAATTCGGCACGTGCCTGACGACGTGCACCGCAAATTGAAAGCGAAGGCGGCGCTCGAAGGCCTGTCGTTGTCTGAGTTTCTATTGCGTGAGGTCCAGGCATTAGCGGATCGCCCCAGCCCGGCAGAGCTTCGAGATCGTCTGGCTTCGCGGGCCGCTTTCCAGGGGCACGAATCACTGGCTGATACCGTCCGCTCGGAACGCAACGCGCGATGATCGTGTTGGACGCATCGGCCGCGCTCGAACTCTTGCTCAATTCACGGCTAGCTGACCGGGTCGCTGCACGGGTATTCGAACCGGATCAATCTCTTCACGCGCCCCATTTAATCGACGTTGAGATTGCCCAGGTATTACGTCGCTCGGTTCGTCGAAACGACATCGACGCCCAGCGTGCTGAACTTGCCTTTGAGGATCTTGCCGACTTACCGTTGACTCGGTACCCGCACCAGTTGCTTTTGACCGGCATCTGGGCTCTGCGAAGCAACGCAACCGCTTACGATGCCGCTTATCTTGTCCTGAGCGAAACACTTGGCGCTACCTTGCTGACATGCGACAAAGCACTTGGCAGCATTCCGGGGCATCACGGTAACGTCGAGGTACTGCACTAGCAAATCGCGTTGCGTGATTGAGATGCGAAGGCGCCGAGCCAAGTGGCTTTACCGTCTGCTATGCAATAAGAGAAGTCTGCGCAACGAACAAACCAAGACCTGCTTAGGCGAATTCACGGGTGTGTCCTTGCCTGCCTGCCGGCTAGACTGACTACCGGAACGGGCCAAGCCATTCCCGTCGCATACCGTATGATCAATGGAGCTACGACTGCGCGCGTGACAAGTTTTCTTGATTAATATCAATCACTTACTGCGCATAATATTAGTTATGTCAAATAAGATACGGAGGGCACTTAGGATCTTACTAGTCCGGTAACTCTTTTCATTTGATAGCATATACGCTATCATTGTGCATGCCAACGATCGTGCTCGATACCAACATCCTAGTGGCCGCCCTGCTGCGCGGTGGTGGTAGCGCCCGGACGGTCGTCAGAGCCTGTCTGACGGGGCAATATCTGCCGGTCCTCGGCCCAGCGCTTTTTGCCGAGTACGAAGAGGTCTTGGGCCGTGAGGCGCTTTTTGCTGACGCGGTCTTGCCCGCCAACGAACGCGAGGAAGTCTTCAACGGGTTTTTGCACCAGTGCCAATGGATCGAAGTGTTCTTTGGGTGGCGCCCGAATTTACCCGATGAGGCTGACAATCACTTGATTGAATTGGCGATCGCCGCTCAGGCCGATGCAATCGTCACGCGCAATCTTCGCGACGTGGCTCGCGGCGAACTGAAATTTCCGAACTTGAAAGTTTTAACCCCTGAACAGTGCCTGGAGGAGTTTCCATGTCCACGTTGACGATTCGATTACCTGATGACAAGCATGAGCGCTTAAAGGCGCTCGCACGCTCGAACCAAATCAGCGTCAACAAGTTAATGGATGAGCTAGCGACTGTTGCGCTCGCTAACTATGATGCTCGGGTGCGCTTTGAAACTCGCGCCGCGGCGGGTGACCCCAGTCGAGCACTAGAACTTCTCGAAAAAGCTGACGCAACCGATCAATAGACTCACTTGCGCGGTCGGCTTGAGCTGGCGTCCACTACTTCGGGGGGCTTTGTCACCTTGTTCCAGCTGGCTCTATAAAACTAGAGGTTCCACATCCACTACATACCAGCAATCTCTGACCAAATGGAAAACGCTCTTTGACGTAACGTCCGATGATTTTCCGCTCTCAATAAATGTCGTCCGTAACGGAACAGATTGTTCACGCTCGCATGTAAAGAGAGAAATCGTTGCGCCTGATCGGCTGATTTGAACCGCTGCATTTGACGCTCCTTTCTTCGAGTTGCCTGATGCGAATTCTCCGCACGATTATTGGCATAACACCGCGTGTCGTGTTCTGCTTTGGGTCGCACTGCCCGGATCGCGGCTGGATAACTGCTAAGCCCGTCCGTCACTACGATTCGAGGCGCCCTGCCCTGTCTCTGCAAAATCTTACGGAAGAAGCGCTCAGCTGCTACACGGTTACGTCGAGGCTGGACTAAGACATCAAGAACATCTCCGTCCTGGTCGACGGCTTGCCAAAGATATAGGTAGTCACCGTTGATCTTCAGAAAAACTTCATCGACACACCAGCGATCAGAACCCTTGGCTTCGCGCCGCTTCAGCGCGCGTTGATAGCCAGGCCCGAATTTCAGACACCACCGACGAACTGTCTCGTAGGAAACGGTCACTCCTCGGTGAGCCATCAGATCTTCGACGTCTCGAAAACTCAGAGAAAACCGGTGATACAACCAAACAGCTGTACTGATGACTTCAGGCGGAAACCGATGATTGACGTATTGACTGGCTTTCTTCATCGCTCAACAATGCCATGGTCTGGACAACGTATTCAATGCCCGCGCGTGACACTTTTTCTTTCTTAATATCAATCACTTACTTCGGATAACGTATCTTATGTCAAATCCAAACACTGCCCGGTTATTTATGAACACTTGGTCCGCCCCACAAGACTTAGTTTGCTTGGTCAGTACGGACAGAATCAGCGAGACCGTCAATATTCACGAAGCAAAGACGCTCCTCTCTCGGCGCATTGACGCAGCGGTCAACGTTAAGTCATTTGCCGTTGCTAAAGCGGGCAAACCGATGGTCAGAGTTGAAGCCTTGTTACCTGCCTACTCGCCCAAACCGGTCGCGCAATGCAATCCAGTCTCCGTACGTCATAGACATCAACCAACCTAACTGAACTAGCTAGGCTGCTAGTCCACTGCCCATCGAGAGTACCTCCCGCGCAGGCGAGACCGACAAGATGACATTGGTCGCCTATCTTCAACTTAAAGCCTAGCAGAACTGCGGATTTTCGATCGGGTCGACGCAGCCTGGCGGCCCAGACGCGCTTATCGTGAACGTTTCACTCCGCTTCCCCAGTGCGCCGCCAACATCGCGGACTATGCTGTAGTACTCATCAGTGGTTGGCATAAAAAAGTCACCATAAACACTAGTCTCTTTTCTCCATATCCAAGTGCCATCATCGTTGGGCTCAATCATTGCGCCCCCCTCCAGTACCTGCCCATTGGCAAATACCAGTACTTCAAAGCAACATGGGTCGAAAGTCGCACTCACTGACCCAATGAGCGTGACTGGTCCAGCGTATTCCCCGAGAAAGCCCCCAGATGAAAAACGTTCTTGGTTCTCGTTTTCAAGCGCGACGATTCGCGTTTCGATCGAGCCAAGGAGAGACGGCCTGACGTCGATCGTCACAGCGGCCTCCGGACCGCGAGTTTCCCCAACTAATCCATAGACGGAAAAGACTGTCTCGCCCGCAGCAGGCACCTCAGTCACGATAAAGCTCACTGTCCATCGACCTTTCAGAACGTCACTAACCAGCGAGACATCTCCCCACGTAGCAACGACAGAACTAGCATCGCTTTGTCCCTCAAAGACAACCGATTGCTCGATCGGAAGCTGCAGGTTGGGCGGGTAATCTGTGATGACGGGCGCAGCGGGAGCTGCAAGGATATTAATCTCTCGCGTTGCCGCTGGACTGGTGCCGGCGCCGTTTGAAGCGACGATGCTAACAGTCGTCGACCCGGGCGCTGGTAACGACTCAGGAGAGAATTCGACTCGCCACTGCCCCTTCGTGTCTGACTTTGTGGTTAGCGTTGTCACGCCCCAACTCACAGCAACCGTGTTGTCTGGATCGGCGGTGCCAACTACCAACACAGCAGAACGTCTCTCGAGCATTGTGACTTGATCATCACCGCTCACCGAGGTTAGCGTTGGCGTGTTTGGCAGTGGAATGACCGGAGGCTCGGGGTCAACTACAACCGATTGCACGACTTCATCACTCGTGCCCCTCCCATTCGAAGCCTTTGCGCGAATCGTCCAAGTCCCCTCCCCCGGCAATTGTTCCCGACTGAACGTTGTCGCCCATCGAGAGGCCTCATTAACAGCCGCTTCTAATGTGGTCGTCCCCCAGGTCACCTGGACACGCGCACCAGAAGCAGCAGCACCGGTCACGGTGACACCTTGCGCTCGCTCCTCGTTGCTAATCACGTTGTCGCCTGTTACCGGATCAATCGTGGGGGCGGGAGGCGGTTCTGGACGGTCGGGCTCGACTTCAACAACCAGCGTGGTCTGCTCGCTTTCGCCGGCGCGATTGCTCGCCTTGGCAATGACGCGAGTCGTACCAGCCTGCGGGATCTCGGACGCTGTATAAATCACGGCCCAGGCACCGGAAGACTCAGTCGAGGCCGACTTGGCGCGCCCAGCCCAGTCAATAGCCACGAGACTGCCTGGCGTCGCGGTGCCTTCGATCGTGACACCGCCTTTGGCCTCATCTGACGATACGCGATTATTGCCTGCCACCGTATTAATTTGCGGCGGTCCGGGGAGCGGTGGTAAGACCTGAACAGATCGAGTCACCGTTTCGCTGGTGCCATTGAGGTTCGATGATGAGACCGAGACTTGCGTGTCGGCAGGTGCAGGGACTTCATCCGTGGCAAAAGTGGCTGACCAGGTCCCCCCAGCACTAACTGTGCTCGTCTTGGATCGTCCTTCCCAAACAATCTGAATCGTCGCCCCCGCAGTGCCGGAACCGGTAATCGTAACGCCATCACGTGCCTCGACAGCGCTCACACTGTCGTCGTTCTCCACGGGCTCGATGGTGGGAGTCGCCGGTAGGCTCAGAAAAACGTTAATGATCCGCCTACTTGGTTCGCTCGTCCCATTGGGATTAGTCGCCACAACTTCGACTGTGATCGGCCCGTCTGATTTCGGTAGCTCATCCGGCCCAAAACTCACTTGCCAACGCCCGGTGCCCTCGACAACAGCTTCTTGTGTTCGCCCAGCTAGCAACACTTGCACAGTACTGCCCGCCTGCGCAGTACCGGTGACCACGACCGGCTGTTGGGCTTCTGCTCGATCCAGCACATCATCCACAGCAACCGCCCCGACAGTGGGCGCGAGTGGCGGCTGATCTTCACGCTGCTGCGGTGCGCCGTCCAACGGCAGGTCTAAGGATTTACCGTCGAGGTCGTACACCAACCCATCAGTGCCAACGAACACAGAGTCTGTACCTAACTGGATCTCACCCACCGTGATCTGTCGATTGACCAGAGGGCGCCAAACAGGCGCGGGGATGGGCAGCTGCTTCAGCCCCGTAATGGGGCCCGCGCCTTGAAAGCGTCCCTGTGAGTCTAAGTACTCGCGGTATTCAAGTTGGTACGCCGTGCGATCACACCCGATCACAAAGGGCGCACGAACCCAACAAATTCGCGGCGATTGAATCAGCAACGGATCCGTGGCGGGAGAAATGAGTTCTCGCGTTTCACCGCCAGACAGGGATTCCACCAACTGACCGCTCGCATCTCGAAACTGCACTGAATGATCATTGTCTAGCTGGGTGATCGAACCATCTGAGCTCAGGGCGACGGTGACTTGCTCGTTGCTCGAGACTTGCTTGATCCGATCTAGCGCAACGCGTCTACCCGTCGGGGCGCTTGATGGTCGCCAGGCCCGAAGTTCGTTAGCAGCGGTCAATCCATAACAAAGTCGGCCATTGACCGTGCCGAGTTCACTATCATTCGACTGAGCCAGTGCGCCAGGGTATTCATCACGACAGCTGTAACTCAAAGCGCCCCTGGGCGTCGGTTCGGGGACGAGCGTTGTGCCCTGAAGTCGAAACAACGAACCGTCCGACATCCGGATCACAGGATAACCTGCGTCAAGCATTTGGACCATGGTGACCGCCGGCGAGGGGGGTGACACCTCGAACGAAGTGGACCCATCCCATGACGTCGGAAAAACAAGCAGACCTTTACCATCACGACGGAGCGCCACGACCGGCTCTAGGCCAAAACGATACAGCTGCGCGAACGCGCGATTCGGGGCGGGTTCGGTCGCTTGCCCGCCGTTTTGAGAGGGATTTAGGTTGGCAATCAGCACACCGTTAGAGCCCAAGACGTAAAGCGTCTCGGTAGTCGGACTCGTGCTTCCCGCTGCGGCACGGCTTCTAACATACCCAATTGGCACCGCTTCAACAGCCAACTCATCACGCCCGTTCCGCACTGCAGTCGTGCCCGCGCCGACGGTCACAGAGGACCAAAGCGTCTCAAACGTATAAGGCACCTGACCCACGTCCCCTAAGACATTGCCGCTGACGTCAGTCAAATCAATCTGCCCATCAGCGATATCGCGCACCAAGACATCGGCGAGGCTTAGCGCTGGCTGGGCATTGTCTGGTAGGTTCGCGGCTCCTGATAGGGCAAACCCTGCGATATTGGCAGCATAGACACCATTCTGAGTGGCTGGCAATGACTCGGAACCGGTCTGATCGTTTAAAGCGTTGAGCAAGATGGGCAATCGTCTTAAATCAGTCAGACGATATAGGCTTGGCAACTGATCATTCACAAGCCCTAACAGCTCTGTATGGGCCTGGGCGATGATGGCGGGATCTTTCCACCCGACCGAGACGCCACGTTGGCGGCCAATTTCCATGGCTCGCTCGTACAACGCTTCTGTCAACGGCGTAATGCCGATGTTCTTTTCATAGTCTGTCAACAGGCCGGTACGGGTTTTTCCCTTGAACGACGCGTCCTTCTGTAATCCTTCATCGTAGTAGACGGCATCGTCGGCTGTGCCTTCAAACGTGATTTTGGCGGGCAGGACACCACCACAGTGCACGTACGTCACCATCCCCTTGGTGCTATCGATGGGCCACGGACCAAATACACGGCCATTCGCTAGCTCTACCGTGACATCAACATTGGTGTACTGACCATCTGAGCCACCGATACCAACTCCCTCACCATTGCCGACCCCACCATCGCCATCATCGCCGCCCTCGCCTTCCTGTTCCCTGACTTGACCAATGGTTGCATCACCAAAATCAAGACCAAAGCCTGAAATCAGCCCCCGTTTGCAATTCGCAGAAACGACCGATTCTCCACCGGCACCACAGGCCGCTAGCATCGTCACGAGGAGACCCATGACAACTGTTTGGACGAGCCGATACACGCTCGGTTGGACACACCAAAAACTGAAAAACTTGCTAGCGATCATCAACCCCTTCCTCTGCCCGTTGTCTAGTACGGAATCATGCTAGGCCGGCAAAACTGGATCGTCATCCCCAATGTTTCTGATAGATACGAGACACGCCGTCCGACTGCCGCGACCACAAACATGTGACCGATGCATTGAATTACAAAGTTGGGTGCTTTGCGACCGACCGGCACGCTTCGAAGTGACGCCTACTTGGGTTTGATGTCAGACGAATTTTTTGCAGTAACCATTAAGGTCAAACCAGTCGTGTCCCGCTCAATACCAATGTCGATCGCGGGATCAATCTTGTTCATGAGCGCGACCACATCCTGTGCGCTTCTTTCAACGAGAGTCCAGTCGCAGAAGTATTCCATATGGATTCGGTACGGATTGTTTGCTGCAATATTGGTCAGAAAGAGCGTACCGGAGGGCTTCAAGGAACGCCATAAACGTCCAAGCAATAGCGCTGCCGCGCGCTCGTCGAAGTAGTCAAAGATGCCGCCACACAGGATTAAGTCAAATGTCTCTGCGCCAAAGCGATTCGACTCTTTGATGACATTGCGCGTCGAATAGGAACAGCTAAATCCCAGGGTTCTCGATTTGACCAAGTCGATCGCGCCTTGGTCCATATCCACAAAGCGCAACTCGCCCTTGAAGTCCGTAGGCGAAATCGACCGCAAAGCCTGCTTTGCATCCAGGCCACCTCCGCAGCCGACTAAGAGTGCGACGCCGTTTTGATGGATACAGCCTCGAAGTAGAGACTCTTGCTTGATCAATTTGTTGCGATGTTGTTGCGTAATGGGGAGAGTCTGCGCGTAGTACTCTACGCAGTCTGCGAAGGATTCCAGCCTGTTCGTTGGAACGCCCAGGGACATCTTCTCGATCGTTTCAAAATCCCCCTGATACCCCCTGGGCCAATTTTGTATCCGGTTGATGTAGGGCGATAGACCAAAGGCACGACGCATCTCGGCTAGCGCGGCTTTGATTTCAAGTTTGTCGAGGCCGCACGACTCTGCCATTTCAATACACAGGCTCAGGTCGGCTAAGACCTTGATCATCGAGAAGTAACGCGAGTGGCCTGATTGATGATTGGCTTGGGCAAGCGCGCTGAACTCAAGGTTTAGGGCGCGTAGCCGGTCAACGACGGCCTCCAGGTTGGTTGCTCTAATCTCACTCAACATGCTGATCTGTTACTCCCCGCAAAACGATTTCGCTTTACCCGGCATTGGGTATCGACGCTCAGTCGGTCAAGTGCCTCGACTTGGGCGTTAGGTACGGAAGGTAAAGACACGTTGCTACTAAGTCATCCCCCCAACGCGGGATGACTGTGCAGCGGACGAAATAGTCAGACGGGAACGTCTATCGCTAGGCGTCCGTGTGTCATCGCTTGACGCGTCAAGGGCATTGAATACGAAGGGACTTTCCATTTTAGGTTAATGGCACGTCAGTGCCATGATTGATTTGTTGAAGATCAATCCCCAATCTTTGAATGAGGAACTCCCATGAATACGATAGTACGTGTCGGCGTCGATCTGGCCAAGCGGGTGATTCAGGTTCATGCAGTGGATAGCAGTGGCAAGGTGATCACCAATCGCGCGTTGCCCCGTTCCCGATTTATGGTCTGGTGCGCACAGCTGCCAGCGGGATGCGTAGTCGCGATGGAGGCGAGTGCTGGCGTGCACCATTGGGCTCGCAAACTGAGCGCGTTGGGACTGGAGCCGCGAATCATCGCGGCGCAGTTGGTTGCGCCCTATCGAATGCAGGGTGCGGGCGGCAAGAATGACGCCAACGATGCCGCAGCAATTTGCGAGGCGGCCTCACGCCCCCAGATGCGTTTCGTCACCGTTAAAACACCCGATCAACAAGGCATCTTGTGTGTGCACCGATTGCGTGAAGGATTCAAGGGTGATCGAACCGCTTGCATTAACCGTATCCGGGGTTTACTAGCCGAGTTTGGTTTGGTGTTCCCGAACAGTCCAAGAAGACTGCGCGAAGTGATTGCCGATGTGATCGAGGATGCGAGTAACGATCTTGCCGGCCTGGCTCGATTAACCATACAACAAGCGTATCTTCATTGGCGTCAGCTCGAAGAACAGATTCAGTGGTGCGATGATCGAATTGCCGCTCATCTCAAGCAAGATGAACAGGCGCAACAGGCCGTGAAGGTGATTGGTGTGGGTCCGTTGACGGCGTCAGCAGTCGTGGCGACGGTCAGTGACCTGAAGCAGTTCAAGAACGGCGCGCAATTCGGTGCCTGGATGGGTTTGATACCACGCCAACACTCGAGCGGAGGGAAGAATAAATTGGGCGGAATCACTAAGCACGGCGATACTTACTTGCGGACACTCTTGATTCAAGGCGCTAAAGCCGCCGTCATGACAGCCCACAAGCGCAACGATCCGATATCGCGATGGGTGTGTCGTTTGCGAGAACGCTCAGGGTGGCAAATAGCTGCCGTGGCGCTAGCCAACAAGAATGCTCGCATTCTATGGGCCGTGCTATCCAAAGGCATCGCGTATGACGCTCGACATGTGAGCATAAGGCCAACACAGTCGTTATCCGCGGCCTGAATAGTAAGACATTCCAACCTAAATTCATTGCAAGGCGACGTTTCAAAGATACTGTCGACAGGTCAGACCGGCAGCGGGCAAACTCGATAAGTTGACTGTGGGCCGACGAGTCGGTGCCACGAGCATTGAATGGAGTCCCGCTGAGCGGTTCGTATCTGGGTCCGCACCAAGTGTGCAACAAGGCCGTCTGTAGATGTGCAGTCTGTCTCTCGTTGACAAGCAAATTCGAAGTCGCAAGGAGCGCCCAGTTGAAGGCCGATGTTGCTGAAACTTAGGAATCGAAACCATCATCAACGTCAAGCTTGACGCCAAGGAAAGTCCCTGTAGTCAACTTAACTGAACCGCGTAGAGCTGCAAAACAGAAAATCGAAATTTGCGATCAAATCAGGTTCGAAATGTGAGCTTTTGTAGCCGTTTCGGGCAGTTTCATGGCGACAATTGGCGCCTTGAGTGAGAGTGAATTCGTCATGCGAGCTTAAGTTGACAATCCGGCGTTAGTCAGCCAATTACTTCGCATGAGAAACTGTCAGTCACTCTGCAGCTTAATATTGGTGGTATCAAAGCTGCAGAGAAATGTGAATAGTTCACAAAACTGCCCTGCACTATTAACAACCCAAGAATCTGCATATTCGTGACACTTGTCTCTCCAATAACTATCAATAAAAACGTTGAGGAACAAGATGGACAATTTGATTGCGGCAAACACTTGGGTTGAATCCAAGCCGGTCGATAACGATGACGCCCAGTACCGGCTAGAGATTGATGTCTTATCGCAGCTGTTCGACTATATCGACTACCCGATGGTGCTGGTTGATTCGACCGGTAAGCTAGTTTGGGGTAATGAGCAGGGCAAAGAGGTCATGGCATCCGGGCAGTTGTTGATAACTGCGCAAGGAAAGGTTATGCCAACGTCAAGTGACGCTTGGCCCCGTTGGAACGATCGAATCAAATCTGCTTCTAATGGCGAAGAGGGTCTCGTCTTTGTTGACGGGGAGACAGGTGGTCAAGCGATATCGATTATTCCGCTATCGCAATCGCGTATTCGAAGGAACGGGGAGCAGGACGATCACTACCGGTTACTTGCCGTTATTTTGGGCAAAGAGCTGCCATGCAAGCCATTGGCACTTCGCCGCTTCGCGGGCAGTTACCGCCTCACGCCTGCCGAGCAACGCATTGTGGCGCAACTGCTTAAGGGATTAGCGCCCAGCGCCATCGCGACGATAAACGAAGTCTCGCTGTCCACCGTCAGGACTCAGATAAAGAGTGTCCTAGCCAAGACGGGTAGCAAGAGTATGCGCAATCTGTTGCTTGCCATTTCCAGGTTACCGCCACTGAAAATGATTCGTTAGGCTCGGCGACTACCAGCCGGTCGGCAAGAGCTTAACGATTCGTATTCGTCGCCTTTCGACCGAAATGTAGCCGCCAACGGCGAGCTCTTTGAGGACTTTGGTAATCATCTCTCGGGACGCACCAACTTGATCTGCGATATCCTGGTGCGTTAGTTTATTTTCAATGAGGCGGCTCCCATCGCTTTGAGGGGTCGCCTCATTTTCTAGAAGCTGGCGTACTCTGCCATAGACGTCTAGTAGTGCTAATCCGCGGGCGCTCTCAGTGGCAACGCGCGCCCGTTGAATGAGGCGCATGATCATATCGAGTGCAAAGTCGGGATCCCGTTGAATATGGGTCTTAAGCACTTCTCTGGAAACGACGGCGCAGACGGTAGGTTCAACAGTGATTATGGAGGCTGATCGGGGGCCCCCATCTAATGCCATCTCGCCCACATACTCACCTGAAAAATAGGTGCTTAGCGTCAAAATGCGGCCAGATGACCCTTCAGAAAATGCCCGGACCGAGCCCTTCTTGACAATAAAGAGGTTATCGCCAAAGTCGCCTTGGCTAATTAAAATTGTACCGGTCTTATATCGACGCTCGACCCCTGCCGCGGCTAATTTTGCGACGCTGTCAGAGAGTTGCCACCTGCGAACGGTCTCCGGTCCGCTGTTAGATCCGGCCGAACTCGGCTCTGCATGACCAGAAATTCCCTCAAGCACGCTTTCTCCTTTCGGTCTGTCAAATGGCCTAGCGGTTTGAGCGTCCCCTGAAATGGGGAACGCACGGCGTAAGCCAAATGAGGTATCCGTTTCTCTTTTTCTCAATTCATACTAGCGCAGATAGCAGTTTGGCCGATCTTGGGCACATCGCCAGAATTGCGGCAGCGGGTAAACCCAAGGCCACAACCCCCAAATTTGGTATACGAATCTCTCACGAATCGATCCCGGGCGTGTACTCTGACGGCGGGCATGGCGATCGAGCATCAAATGAGTCTTCTTGCACTGGTTGGTAGACAAAATGAGCCAAGGTAGGAAAGAATGTTCGGGACAAGGTAAGACCAGCCTTTGCATCTGACAAAGATCCAGATGTGAAGTTTGTAGGGGACTAAGGGGCGTGAAAATCAGGGGGCGTCAAGAGCTATCGCTTGCCTTCAGCGAGGAGGCTAGCCGGATACTGGTGATCCTGAACGACAACGAGGGGCTACTGAGACACGGCTGGGCCCCTGAGCGTCTTGAAGCGCTCATGCATCTTTCGGCGCCTGCCAGCACGGCTCTCCAAGCACACGAAGATCAAGCACGCGGTTATCAAATTGCCCAGGCGATTCTTCCGCCAGATTTGCTTCAGTGTTTAGCCGAATACCCAGCCGGACGACTAAGCCTGCAAATATCGCGCGCATTAGTAAAGATTCCGTTTGAGGTGATCGTTGATTTGACGGGTCCATGGCAATCTCGTTTTTCTATTGTGCGAACGCTGTCCGACCTGGAGTTACCCGACGCTGAGGAAGTCCAGAGTTGGTCGCCTGCGCCAGACGATCGCCTGTTGATCGATGTCATCTCGGATGGCGAGAGCCTGCAGGAACGGCAGGCCTGGGATGATGCACTGATGTCGTGCGGCCTGAGCGGTCTTTGCGAGCCGAACGACCCATGCCTGATCATTGCCAACGATAGCAAGATTGCTCAGGAGCATTTTCGCCGAACAGCTTTGCCTAAGCCGATCGTTTGGATTTGGCCCACTACAGGTGAGGATATCGAAGCTGTTGCATTGTTGACTGGCCATGGACATGCAGTCCTTGCCCTTGATGTCTCACGAACCGAGCAAACCATGCTCCAAGCAGGCTTGCCACTGTTGGCCGCTTGTGCGCGTGGCCAGCCGATCCCAGAAGCGATCCGACAGGCAACGCAGACTGAGGCATGCCCAGGCACGCCTTGGCGCGCCTATAACGTGCCATATCGTTTATTCATTGCTTCGACGAACGGACGGGCAAAGCTCGCACACGGTGAGAATCGTCAAGTCACCGCGCTATCGCTAGATCTAGCGGGGTCCACGTCGCTGATCCAGGCGTTAGGAAGCGAGGGTTATAGCGAGATGCTGAGCGAGCTGCACCAGATCTGCGTTGACTGTGCTGAAGAACGCGGTGGGGTTCAATACGGACGACTGGGCGATGATAGCTCGATGATCGTTTTTGGGCTCCCGCGGGCGCTCGAGGACGCAGCCCAACGGGCGATGACGACGGCGCTGGCAATGCAGCGAGCAATCGCTGCATTGCCTGGAAGCCCGAAATTGCGGATTGGTATCGCAACGGGCCGCGTGTCCGTGCATCAGGATGTGCCGTATGGGCAGACGGTACATCTCGCCGCCAGGCTCCAAGCTTTGGGCGACCCGGGCGATGTCATTGTCGATGCCACCAGTCGCTCGCTATCGCAGCAAGAATTTGTCTTTGGCAGCCAAACGGATTACCAAGTAGTTGACACCGATTTAGGACAGCTCTCCGGCGCTACGCTTCTGGGGAGCAGGGAGAGTCAGCAACCGCTGCCTGCCGCTGCGGCGCTGGCCCCGTTCGTGGCGAGGGAGGCAGAACTTGCCGATATCAAAAGCTATTGGCATCGGTCTTGTGCGGGCGAGGTGATTGCTTTAACGCTCCGCGGAGAGGCTGGCATTGGTAAGACGCGGCTTATTCGAGAGTTTTTGCAGACGGTGGACGGTGAGTCTGCCTTGATATTCCAGATCCGGGGACTGCCTGATTTTCAGCGCAGTCCCTTCAGAAGCCTGATTGACGCGCTCGAGCGTGGCTACCAACTCCAATCGGGCGATAGTACTGAGCACATGCGTTTGACCCTTGAAAAAGGGACTGCCCTACCCGTGACGGCGAACGATGCGGTGTTGCAATTGGTGGTGCTATTGGGGATGACTCCTGCCTCGTCGGCTCCTGGCACAACCCCAAACGCCAGCAAAGAAAGCGGTGAGAAGCTTCGGGCCGATATTTTCGAGACCGTTTACCAGGTCGTGATGAGATGCGCACGGACCCGGCCGCTGGCAGTTGTGGTTGAAGATATGCAGTGGGTCGACCATTCAACGCTCGAGGCCTTAACGAGCTTGTTCAATAGAGTTCGAGATGACCAAGGCTTGCCGATCTTCTTTCTGACATCGGCTAGAGAAGGCACTCAGGCCATGGAGTTGCCTGATACAAATGTGTTGGAGATTGAAAAGCTATCGCACGCCGCTTCTCGATGGTTGGTAAGAGAGATTGGCGGCGAAAAGCTGTCAGCCAATGCTATCGATCGGCTCGCTAAGCGCGCCAACGGTATTCCACTATTTCTTGAAGAGTCGGCCAAGATTGCCGTTGACACTCAGAGAGGGCCGGAAGATTGGCAGACCACTGTCCCTGAGTCGTTAGATGCCCTGCTAATGACTCGGCTCGATCATGCAGGCCAAGACGCTAAGTCGTTGGCGCAGGTGGCATCCGTGCTAGGACGAGGCGTACCAGTTGCGCTCTTAGAAACCATTTCAAAAGACGCAGCCTTGCCGGTCTCCGTTGGAGTATTCGATGAGACGCTTCTGGCGCTTGAGAGCAGTGGCATTGTCTATCGGTCAGAAACCGCCACTTCGGCTCGCTTATCTTTTAAGCATGAGCTGCTTCGAGATGTTGCCTATTCTTCGATGTGGGTGAGAGATCGAAACACCATTCACGCCTTAACGGTCTCCTACTTAGAGACAAGCTTCTCAGACCTTGTTCGACATCAGCCAGACACATTGGCTTATCATTATCGCGCCTCTGGGCAGTATGCCGACGCAGCGCGTGAGTGGGAAAAGGCAGCTACTTTGGCAGCGGCAACGTCCGCCAATATGGAGGCTATTGATCACTTAAACTCGGCTATCGAAAGCCAGAATCAAGTCTCACCCACGATTGATAGCGAACGCGCCGAACTGCGCCTTCAACTGAAACTAGCGGCGCGCCTGATAGCCTCAGATGGATACGGGGCGGCGCTGGTAGAGCAAGTTTACGCCCGTGCCGAAGCGCTTGCCCGCCGGCTGGAAGATAGTGCGGCGAAACTTAAAGCGCAGCTTGGACTGGAAAGCGTTTATGTGATGCGAGGCAAACTACGACTCGCTACAACACTGGCTAGAAGCGTACTTGAAACGGCCGTTGCTTTAGTTGACGAAGGCGCTAATCCAGCAATGCTGATGCAAGCACGATGGGCATTGGCAAATGTACTTTTTCATTCGGGACAGTCGACAGAAGCGATGCTGCTCTTTGAAAAGTGTTTGGCCGAGTATCGAGCCGACATGCACCAGCCTCATGCTGTTCAAGACCCGGGCGTCATGTGCCTGTGTTATTCGGCTTGGGCATTGTGGGAGATGGGTTATGCCGATCAGGCTAAAAGTCGCATCGAAGAAGTGGTCTCGCTGGCCGGCAGGCTCAAGCACAAGTTTAGCGAAGCGCAAGCTCATGGATTTGCGGCAAGCCTTTGCTTGTTTCGAGGGGAGTTGGACCAAGGCCTATCACATGCGGAAAGGTCAATCCAGATCAGTGAAGAGTCGGGCTTTAGCGTCTGGTTTGCCCACGCCACAATCATTCGGGGCCGTTTGCGCGCCTTAACGAACCGCAGCGATGACTCGATAGCGGAAATGTCAAAAGGCTATCAATTGTGGGCGTCCACAGGCGCTGTGATTACCTGTCCATTCTATTTAGCCCTGATTGCAGAGACTCACTTAGAAAGAGAGCAAATTGAAGCCGCTAAAACCTGTGTAGATCAGGCTCTTCAAATTATTGAAAGCTCCAACGAGATGTATCACAAAGCCGAGTTGCTTCGGTTATCGGGACAGATCGCCTATGCAAAAGGTGAACCCGTTCAGGGACAGGCTCTTGTTGCGCAAGCGATTTCTCTCTCCAACGAACAAAACAAGCCAGCATTCGCTTTACGGGCGTCGATGGTGGCGAGCGAACGCCTGAGTCGAAACGGCCATCATGAACAAGCCAGATTGATGATCAACCAAGCCATTGAGCCATTTAGTGAGGGATTCGATACGGCTGACCTTTTAGCAGCCAAATACTTGCAACAAACCCAATCGACACAGGTGATCTCACCCAGCAATTCTGATGGATCAGAACATCGTCGGTAATGTTCTTTGAACAGAACTTAGCCGATCACGACAAGCTTAGCGCCGGACACCCAATGCTTATAAATCCAGAACCACGACCTGACATTCCAATCCCATACGGTACGGTTAGTCATCATCGGCACAACCAAATTATCCGCTCTCATCTTGAACATGGACTGTGGACAAACGAGCTTTTACAGATGTTAGGGCAACAAGGTGTCTACGAATTCCCAAGCATCTTTTGCTTTGAGGAAGATCCTGCCCCACCGGTGACAACCTATAGGTCGTCGGGACATCAAAAAGCGCTTATCGTCTCCGATCCAGGCCTTGTTCGAAAGATCCTGATTAACGAAGAAGGTAAATTCAGTAATGTTCCCTATGCTGAGCTGGGTGATCGCAGTTTTGTGTTGGCAATGGATCCGCATTTAGGTGACGGTAGCAAGCTCCACAGAAGGCAAAGCGCATATATTAAACAGTTGCTCGACATGAAGACACCTCAACTGAAGGAACTTGTTGAGAGATCAATTGAACATGCTACTTCGTCAACCCTAAGTCAATCAGAGTTCGATTTGGCAGATCTTGCAGCCGAGGTGGCGGTCCGCTTCTGTGGTCTTTGGTACGGATTTGCATCAAAAGACCATCTGCTAATTAAGCAGGCGGCGCTGGCTGGATATCGTGGCCTGACTTACATCAACTTAGAACGCCACTTCGAGCGTGACGACTCAGTCATCCTGCGCGCTAAACAGCTAATGGCTCAATTGCATGCGCGAACCGCAGAGCTTATTAATGAATACGGCGATCTTCGGTGGCATCATCGACAGGTTTCTGGAAACCTGAAACGATCAAAAGCCAGGGCGACACAGCCAGAGGGCGTTGAACCATTAGCTGACTGGGATCTGACGACGATTGGAAAGCCTCTTCTCAAGCAGATTGCCAATTATGAGAAAAAGGAGAATGACGAAGTTGAGTTTACGCTCACCGAGTTGTCGTCGATGGTTGTTGGCCTAATCGTTGGCACGGTGGGTAACGTACAGGCTGCCACATGCCTAATGTTGAAAAAGCATTTTGAAGCCCCTAACCAGCATATCGATCCTTCAACATTGATTGATACCCTCCCACCTGTCCCATTCCTGACAAGAAGAAGCGTTGAAGAGTTCAAGTTAAATGACCAACCGTACCCGAAAGGTATGGATATTCTGTTGTGCCTGAGTGCTGCGAACTTTGATCCTAATAACTATCTACCCGGCATGGGCATGGGTGACCCAGGAAAAACGCCGAAAGAACGAAAGAGTCAGCACCGGTGTTTGGGTGA
The DNA here is from genome assembly GCF_000350225.1 of Chondrus crispus. NCBI lineage: Eukaryota > Rhodophyta > Florideophyceae > Gigartinales > Gigartinaceae > Chondrus > Chondrus crispus. The sequence goes on along the minus strand of NW_005179045.1, from coordinate 19,665 downwards.
CTCCATTGGCAGCGAAATTGTCACCCAGCTTGTCAAGGCCGTTCTTGATTTGCCTAGCATTGCCGAAGTTATGGACCCTGTTAGCGGAGATCCCAAGGGGTTGCAGCGGCGCTTAAGTTTCGCCTGCACCGAGTATCGTCTTACCCATGAACGTTCGGTCCGCCTAACTCAGCAGCCGTTGAATGTATTGATGAGGGTTAAGACACCGGTTGATTTCCATGCCAGCGCGATCGCACAGGTTATTTCAGTGGGTATTCCCAGGATTGAGAAAGCCTTGCGAGGTTCAAAGCACGTCTACTTTGCTTGGTTTCAACTCTTGGATTCAGGTCGAGTGTTAGCCCTTCACACCGTCTATGACGGTGATTTTGATGCCTACGTACAGCACTTTGCCCTTGAAGTGGACGATTTGTTTGACCAGCTTTTCGAACATATTGAAGGGGCTCCACCTTTGCCCGTACGCGAGAATCCAGCCCGATTTGTCGAAGTAATTCGAGCCAATAATTATCCCACGCTGGGCAACTACTTTTACAGTGCGCTGCCAACGAGGGAACTCACTGAGCTCAACAATCAGGGGGGAGGTTAAGTGCCTACACCTAATTTAAGAGCTGGTCACATACAGCATTTGGTACTTAAGGGTGCCAAGCGGGAAAAGGTCTGTCATCAAATACTTCGATTCGACGACTCGGCTCACGCACGTCGATTCCTGAAGCAATATGTGACGTCCAAGCTAACCTACCTTACACGCAGGACTTTAGCTAATGACAAACCCATCTTCTCTTTCGGCTTGACTTTCAAAGGCCTAGAGGCACTGAGTCTCCCCGATCGGTACCTGAATTTGTTTGCGACACTGTCAAAACCCTTTGCTGAGGGAGCGCCGATTCGCGCTGCCACGCACCTGGGCGACACGGGCGAGAGCGCGCCTAGGCATTGGGGACCTGGCTTTAGTCTCCCTGAGGCTCATGCTTTAGTTACGATCCATGCGAATCCTGATGACTACGATAGCGCTAGGGAAGAACTAGAAGCAGAGCTAGAACGCGAAGAATACAGTGGCGTGACGCCTGTCGGACCACTCATTGAAGGCGAGCATCTTAGCGCCCCACCAGGCCAGAGTGACTCTAGTGGCGCCAGTAAAGCTCGATGGGTGCATTTTGGCTATCGGGATAATCTCACCAAACCAGTCATTGGTGGCTTAGAAGGGAAACTTGCTGGGTTCGAAGTTAAAAAAGCCGGTGAGCTGTTGTTGGGCGAAGCGCGCGAAATTGGTGATAACCCGTGGAGTCTGACCAAAGCAAAACCTAAAGTGAAAGATTTCTTTCGGCATGGGAGCTTTGGCGTTTTCCGGCAAATTGAGCAGAATGCGCAAGCTTTTGAAAACCAGATCAACATCTGGGCAAAGCAGCTGATTGCACAAAAGCCTAAATACGAGACTAAGGATAAAGGCAGGGAAAGCGACGAAGCACAAAATAAAGGGCCGGGAGACGAAAAAGAACCGGAACAGGAAGAAAAGGAACAGAAGGAGAAAGAAAAGTTCAACCAGGCTCGTGAATTCATCAAGGCCAAACTATGCGGTCGGTGGCCCAATGGTGAAGTGGTTGACCCGTTGGATTTCTTTAGTGGCCCGTCCAAATACGACGAAAAGAAAGAGCCGCCATCGTATGACGGGGATGAGCTTGGTTTTGGCTGCCCCTTGGGCTCACATATTCGACGTATGAACCCAAGGGATGAAGACGCGGTACAGTCTCGACCACGAGTTTTATTCCGTCGCGGAACGCCGTATGGGAAATGGTATGACCCCAATGCTAACGAGACAGATGCCTCGACTAATCGAGGATTGCTTGGGCTTTTCTTTTGCAGTGACCTACAAGACCAGTTCGAACATTTATTGGGGCAATGGGGTAATAGACGATCGTTAGGGGCTCCGGGCAGTCTCAGCGCTAAAGATCCGTTAATTGGGCATCATGATGACTCGCGGGCGGTATTTCGCATTCGATTTATTCGAGAGAGCACAACTGGCGAGACCCAACACGAATCGCAGCCTGTTGAGTTACATGGATTCCGTCCGTTCGCGGTGACGCGGGGCACCGCCTATTGCTTCTATCCAACAAAGACCTGTCTTGAACTCATCATCAAGAACGATTGGAGTGAAGAGCAGCATCTGGCCTCGGCATGAGCGACACACCCGAACAACAAGCGTCAACAGTTACGCCGGAGATGCTGCGCGAAGAACCACCAAGAGACCGCTGGTGTGATCTGGTATTAACGGGGGGCATCGCGAGTGGCGTCGTTTATCCGTGGGCCATTCTTGAACTCGCCAGGAAGTTCCGGTTCAGGAATATTGGTGGCACCTCGGTGGGCGCGATGGCCGCGGCCATTGCGGCAGCGTCTGAGTATGCGCGCCGTCACGGCAACCAACACCCTTTTGAAGCCATGCGCTTGCTTCCTGAAAAGCTCGCCAAAATGATTCCATCTGCTAGGGGCCAAGGCGAC
>NW_005179045.1:15086-16995 GCF_000350225.1 Chondrus crispus | reverse complement strand
AAGCGCTAAGGACAATGTCCAAGCCTACCCTCAAACCAATTCCCTACGTCGTTTTCCTCAGTTTGATAGTCATGGGATTTTGGTTATTTCTCGGAGATGTGGCTGTCACCGCAAATTTTCAGGATTTTTTGATCGTTCTCACCCTGGGATTTATCGCAAATAATGCTTGGATTGCTACGGGCCTAATCGGAGATTGCAAAAGAGGGTTGATTAAAAATAACCTGGGCCTTTGCCGCGGTCAGTCGGTAGAAACCGAACCCAACGGCTCGCCTAGAGACTCTCTGACAGAGTGGATCAACAGGGGAATTCAAGAAGCTGCGAGCCTACCGGTCAATGGGGCGCCGCTCACGTTTTATGACCTGTGGTCAGCGCCTCTGTACCCGGGTGGATCCAGAACGGAGATAGGCAGGGAAAGCCGAGCCAATGATCGATCGATCAGGCTCGAGATGATCACGACCAACGTCACACAATCGCGTCCCTATCGTTTACCGTTAGAGAACGATGAGGCTAGGCTATTTTTTGATCCTAAGGAATGGGAAACTTACTTTCCTAAGTCTGTTATGGACTATTTAGGCAAGGTTTCGACGCCTTACGAACCAAAGTCGATCGAGGATCCGATAAGCCCTCCGGGCGCAGAACTGGTGCTCGAGTTACCAACCTCTCGCTTGCCCCTTGTGGTCGCTGCTCGTCTTAGCCTCAGCTATCCATTACTGCTTTCAACCGTGCCGCTGTACGCAATAGACTATGAAAACCTTGAAATAGAGGATCGTAAGCTTCGAAGATGCCGATTCTCTGACGGAGGAATTTCGTCAAATTTTCCTGTTCATTTCTTTGATTCTGCGTTACCAAGATGGCCAACGTTCGGGCTGTGGTTGCAGAGAAGAAGTCCTTACCACAAAGATATCCCGGTCTATCTGCCGAAGCTTCAGCGCACAGGCAGAGGCGATAGTTGGCAGCGGTTTGAGGAGGCCAGCGAAGCGGAGGACGAAGGCGAAATAGAAAGAGCGGGACTTCCCACCAGGTCAAAGTCTGAAGGCCCGCGCTTTGGGACCCTCTTCTCGTTTCTAGGTACTTGTTTAAACACGGCTAAGGACTGGAACCACCTAACCGCCATTCGATTGCCTCATGTACGACGGCGGGTCGCCCGTATTGGGTTAGAAGAGGGCGAAGGACAACTCAATCTTGCGATGTCCTCAAATCAAATCCTTCGTATGGCGAGCCAATATGGCGTGACGGCGGGGAAATTGCTGTGTGATGAGTATGCCCCTAAAGGCGACATAATTGCGCCAACACAGGCTTGGAAGGAGCACTTATGGATTCGGCTTCAAGTCCTTTTGGCGGGCTCGCAAGATCTGTTGACGGGGTTTCACTATGCCTGCACTTCGAGAGGCCACAGCCAAGAGACCGCGGCTATGCTGAGAGCGGCAGTTGACAAATCCCCCATCGAAGGCGAGCACGAAGATCATACAATCACCCAAGAGCAGTACGTTCATTTGAGCAAACTCGTTGAGCAATTGGTCATGCTAGAAAAGACCTTAAACGAACGAGTTGCTTACCAGCAACTATCTAAGCCGCAGCCAGATTTAAGGCTCAGACCGCCTCTTTGATGTCCAGTCTCCATTTGCGCTTTATTGAACGGTTACCGCCATCAAAAACGGCAAATGACGACCTCCCTCAGGTCGTCTATGCCGCAACAGTGTGGATAATTCAGCTGACATATTCATCTGCAAACCATGGCCGATCGTCATCCAGCGAAGTCATCCTGAGTTGTTAGCCATTGCGGTCCGCCGTACCGTGGTCTAAGCTCGTTCGTCCTGAACGGTTGGCATGGTTGGCCAGCGAGATACTTGTCTATCGAGATCTGGTAGTTTCCGGCCTTAAGATCACCGCTACCTGCTAGCCGTCTCGT
>NW_005179045.1:5999-14986 GCF_000350225.1 Chondrus crispus | reverse complement strand
GTCAATTCAATGGCCAAGCCAAGGCAAGATGCCCCCATCGATTGCCACGGCACAAGAATGCATTTAGCTGCTTGTTAGGAGAAGACAGTGAAACTACCCCATGATATTCCATCCCCGGCTGGGACACATCGCGCAAACTCTGCCAAATCACTGCGAGATTTGTGTACAGACATTGCTCGACATCGTGCACACGCAGCCTCAGAAAGTAACGGGGAAGAGGCCGACTTTGCATCAGCCTGCTATCCCACGAACTTTACGAAAGGGTTAGCCCATAACAACTTTGGTCTGGTTGCTCAAGCTGAGGACTACCGTGTCTTTGTCGAGGCGATTAATTCCCCTGCTCCAGGCCTATTTGATAGCCATGTAAAGAGCGCAGAAGATCGAGAGGTGGCATTTAAATGCAGAGTAAAGGGAGCGAAACCAAAGTGGCGGGGCTGGGAAAGTCCGCGCGCTGGGCATGTCTACGAATTACAGGGCCCAGATGCTGGCTCTTTGGGGATGGCACCCGCACCGCGGGTGGGATCATCGGAATTGTCGGCAGAGATGGCAGAAGTGTATGCGATGGCATTGCTGCGCGATGTGCCGTTTAAGGATATCTGCGCTGGCAAAAGCAAAGAGAAGTTTTGTGAAAAAGATGGCGATGCGGCATTCTCGGGTACAGAAATAGCGAACCTGCTCAACTCGATGTCGTTCTTTAACGGCAAGAAGGTGATTTCCTCAACACCGCTTTATACGGACGAGAGCGGGCTAAATCAATACGAGCGCAACCGTCGATTTGCACGCACGCAGGAAGATACCGCACCGTATGTTGCACCACTAAGTGCGCAAACACTTTTTCGTGGATCGACACCCGGTGCTCTGGTTGGCCCGTATATTTCGCAGTTTATGTTGATCGGAGCGCGCTCTATTGCTGGCGATGGCAACGGCCAGTCGAACTTTCCCGCAAAGGAAGCAGCGTTTGACTTGAATGATGGCTTTATTCCTTACGGCTCACTGATCATCGACCAAAGAACGATCTCCCATAAGGGGTGCTTGGATCACATGACCAACTGGGCTCATTGGCTGGATGTCCAAAATGGGGCCAACCTAGCGAAAACTGACTGCTGGGAGCCCGAGCGAAGGTTTATCACAACACCGCGAGATTTAGCCACTTACGTTCACTTTGATGCCCTTTATGAAGCGTATCTCAATGCAGCTTTAATCCTGATAGCCATGGAGTCGCCACCCTCGAAAGGATTTCCTGAACGGAGTCCATCAGGGCGTCGGACACCCTTTGCGACGTTTGGAGGGCCGCATATCTTGTCGCTGGTGACGGAGGTGGCTACCCGGTGCTTAAAGGCAGTGAGGCGTCAGAAGTTCAACTACCACCGTCGTGCTAGACCTGAAGTCATGGGGGCGCGCCTAACGCTAGCCGAATGTAAGCAGGGGGGCAAGCTTGGTTGCGCTGAGTCTGACTTTTGGCAGATGCTTTGCGACATACCCGCAGATATCCGTCAGGCAATTATTGAGCACAACGAGTCGCAAAACCGTCCCGATATGGTTGAGATGCGAGCCAAATGCGGTCTGACTTGCAACGATCTGCACGCTTTTGAGGGCTACGATCCCAAGTGCAATTTGCTGCTGCCTATGGCTTTCCCAGAAGGCTCGCCCATGCATCCAGCCTACGGTGCGGGGCATGCCACGGTGGCAGGCGGGTGCGTGACGATCCTAAAGGCCTTCTTTGAGATGTTCGAAGACTGTGATGCCGGCAAAGAACGGGAGTTGTGTGATTCGAAAGGAATGCCGATCGCCTTCGTCCCCACCAGCGACGGCACCAAGCTCATGAAGGACGCCAAGACTAAAGAGCCATTAACTATCCAGGGTGAGCTCGACAAACTGGCGGCCAATATTTCGATCGGTCGCAATATGGCGGGAGTGCACTATTACTCTGACTATTACGATTCACTACGAATGGGCGAACGAGTTGCTGTTGGCATCCTATTGGAGCAAGCACCGACCTATGGCGATCCCGTGGAGATGACATTTAGGAGCTTCGACGGCGATCTTATTCGGGTATCGGGCCAAGCTGAGAGTGCGCCAACACTCACCATTTTGGATCGGAATGGCTCACGCGTTTCTGTAGACGACTGGTGGCTACGTCATGTGGTGGGAGAGGAAGTCATATTGTAGCGGTATCGGATTGGTTATCGCCCAGAGATGCTGGTCGCATACGTGATTATCACCTATCAATGGCCACGGGTGGTCGCTTAGCTACAGCTAAGCGGCGGCCCGACAGATGACAGGTCATGGCTTCAGCAGTTGTCAGGACGCAACTAGCATTTTTGACATCGAAATCCATCTGTCATCGACAGACTGTAAACGCCAAAGTTATCGCGTCACCCTTTGGCGTGCTGAATCATTCTGTCGGTGTCATGTTGCTTGGCACACGCTCTGCTAGCACCGGCCGGTGAGAAGCAACACGACGCTCCAACCCTATTTCCTAACAACGACCTTTTGGATGATCTGCCTCTACGGGAAACATTCGGTTCGATCGTTACTCACTATCTCCGACCGTTTCCTGTTACCGGCATTGCCTCAGCTCAAAACCACCACGGGCAATCGATTGCTTTTCTGGCGACGATAATAAGGTATAGAACGAGGTCTCAGGCCATTCAATTCGTCTAGTCCTAATCTTAAAGTGATGACAAACAACTGTCTAAGAAATCTCACAGGTGATGTAATCACAGAAGATACCGAACACGCCATCGTGAATGATGGCGCTAACGCCGGTGAATAACGCCAATAGAATCGCCCCACCCAATATCGCTACGAGGACTTTTAAGCTGGTAGATTTTGCCAGTGACAGTTTGTCACGCATCGCATCAGAAGCTAGGAGCGTGATGACTTGTGTTGCGCCGGTCAAGATCAGTGCCGTTATGGCCACTGAGACTACATCCGGCTTTCCCAACACTAGGGCCGATAGAAAAACGAAACCCCCAATAATATAGATCGATTGAAATACTGAGCGCGCCCATTTTTGACGAAGACTACCGGGCAGCGATATGGCGACAAACCCTTGAAGGATCAGTCCAAGCCGCGCAATCCAAGCGGATGCACTTGCAACACCGGACCGCTTTTCTTGCCGCTCACTAATGCCACCCAGTACTCGACCAAAAATGGAAACGCCTCGCGCCAGGTTAGAAAACGTGCTCTCTCGATCAGGCGTCTGCGGTTTTGCGTAGTTATGCTGCAAGTAGTCCACTAGGCTGCTTGGGCTCAAAAAGGAGGATAGGACGGCGGTCAATCGCTGCCGTGAAGCATCATCATTGATCTTCAGTTCATCTAAAACTGACCGAAGGGCCGATAGGGGGTCCTTTATCGCTTCTGATTGAGCAAACGGTAGCTCTGCCGTCGCTTCCGTGAATGCTCGGATCAGTTCTACCCGACCGTCTTGACCGAATGACTCATCCAATATTGCTTCGTGAGCAGCCGATGTCAGGATTTTGCGTAATGCTTGAGAGGATGCGTCATCACCGCTAAGCGTTGAGTGGATAAGGCGTTCTGCCCCATCGAGCCGGCCCCACATAAGATCGTTGGTTCGCCAACGTCTATCCAGGAAGGCCCCAAAGTTTCCAAGAGCAGTACCAGCTAGTTTTTTGCCTGATGCTGACTTGCCCGCCTCGTTAACCAGCGCCGTTGCGTCTGAGGGACTGATTCTGACAAGATCGACAGCAGCGGTATCACCTGCAATTGTCCGGTGCTGCAGTGGAAACCCCATTTGGTCATATGAATCAAATCTAACGTGGTAGTCGGATAGGAATCGACGGAGTTTTAGGCCGATTGCTGAATTGAGTTGTTGCGCTTCGTGTGGTTCACCATTGAGTAGTTCAGCATCGCGCACATTTATGAACGTGACAGGCTTGTTGTCGGCATCGACTGTTCGACTAAGCTTGGGCCGTCCGAGCAAGGAAAAAACAAGGCTTCGGTCCTCCGTTGAGACGAGGCTTCTATAGCGCAGTGAGTCAAGATAACTGTCTAGCCGACCGTGAAGGGTTTCACACCCGCCTGGTTCGCCTTGCTCAATCCACCTAGAGGCTGGGCCAGCCATTCGCTCTGGCATAGTACCCAGCGATCCAGATGGCTTGGTGGGGTCAATAGCCCCTAGTAGCAAATAGTCGGCCAAGAACTTAGCTTCGGCTCGTAAGGCTGACGCGCTAGCGTCGCCTAGATCAACAGACTGTCGTGATCCCTGAATAAGATGCCGACGAGCCCTCGTCATTTCCCGGTAGATGATGCGTAGGATCTGCAGTGTTTTTTGCAGTTCATCGACTGAAGCTAATTCAATGCCAGTCGCTTTGCGAAACCGCTCAAGATCTTCCTGAACTGAGTCTGGCAGGCTCGGATCAGTCGCGAATCGATCCGCCTCTTGCAGGTCTGCCAGTAGGAGAAGGGTACGAATGAGCTCAGCTACCCGCCGACTGAGGAAACCTAGACGTCGGTATCGGTAATCAATATCGAATTCGCCAAGAAAGGCGTTCTGGGTCTTGGGTCTGTCGCCTACTTCTTCGCCGTAGTGTCGATCGCGCCATGCTCGTACAACAGCACGAATCGATTGAAAATGATCAGAGTCAACGTCCAATCCTAATGCGCTGCCCAGTCGACGGGCAAGCTCATCGGTGACGGCGTAGACCCTTAATCGTCGATAGGGCAAAAACGAGATGCCGTAGTAGGCGATCATCTGGGAAAGGCCGATAGCATTCCAATTTGGTATCGTGCCATCCGGGCTTTCGATGTTATCGAATGCAGCCGGATTGCGCTTTATATCGCCCTCACCCAATCGGACGAGATGCTCGATTCGCTCAATCATGCGATTACGAGCAATGACGGTATTGAGATCCTCTCGTATGGTTTCATAACGAGGAATTTGTAAAAGAGCGGCGACAGAATTTTCGATGGCATCGGGTCTTTCGTAATCCGATGCTTTCTGATCGATTTGCTTTGGAGAAGGTTCAATGTAGATTAGCTGACGCCGCCCTGCTCTGGCTGTTTCGATTTCGGACAGCGCTTGAACCACGTAGCTAAAGGGCTTGTTGTCTAGATACCCACCATCGCCAAAGCTACGCTCGATATGCTCGCCATCTTCGACCAGCTTCGCAGGAAAACTATCGAAATATGCATTCCATTGCTTGAGCGATTCGGACGGTATGTTCTCTAGCCGAGAGAGATCATCCAGCCTCATCGGTTCAAAAGCGACCGGGAAAGACGAAGTGCTTCTGCCCACAAAAGCCATTAGGGGCAAATTTTGAGCGGCGAACGCGTTGTTTTGCTCTGAATCGCCCGGCATAGCCCGAAATCGGAATCGGACTCGATGTCGGCGTTCGTTTACCACCCTATCGAACAACCGCAAGGGCACCGGCACGCCTTCAATATCGGTCGTGGTAACGGATAGATCGACCCCATCACTTAGGGGGCTGATGCTGGCATCAGTTCCTCCGACGAAATCGAGCTTCTTCATGCTCTTGAGCACGTCAAACAGTTTTTCGTAAAGCCGATCGCTATTGAGAAGTGAGGTTGGCGTCTCGCCCTTACGCGACTGGCCTCTTAGGCCTTCAAAACTCTTGTTGTCGTTCAGCAGAATTGAAAGATCCGCTTCCTTAATCCATAGTTCTGACAAGGCACCGAAATCTTCGCCATTTGCGATGGCTTTAGCCAGGCATAAGCCGTTCAGGCCACCAGCAGATGTGCCGGAGATGACGTCGACAACGAACCGAACGGGGGGCCTTGAAGAGAGAAGCTTTTGAGTCTGCGAATCGCTAACAAACGTTTCCCAGGCTTCGATTAGTTTTTCTGATGGGGCCTGATAGTTATCTGAATCTGGAAAGGCTTTGTAGAATGAGAGGAAGCGATTCCTGAGTAAATCGCTGCCCGCTAACCAAGACAGGATTCGGTAGATGGGACGAGTCTGTGGTTCACTGTCAGTTTCAAGTTGCACCGATTCGGCTGGGGTGGAGCAGGTTAAGTTGAAAAGTTCTCCGGCTACTCCGTTGATATAGACGGCTAGCGAAACGCCACCATACATCACAATCCCCAGCCGTATGTCGGACGAATAGTCAGGAACGGGTCGACTCCAACTCATGCGATGGATCTCCACTGCCCTAAAGGCAGTCGCGTTGCAAGTTAAGGCTGGATCCCAAAATAGGCGTATCCGGCGGCGACGGCTAGCCCTAGCCAAGCTTGTCCAAAATCGGTCAGCGGTACAACAGTATTTGGATACCACATGACTCCAACCACATAGGCGGCTAAGCCTACACAAATCCAAACAAGCAAGTAAGCTGCGGTAACGACGTTGAGGATAGTTGCCTTGATTGCTGTGGATTGCGCATTGATCGCGCGGGCGACAGGCGCGTTACCTGGTTGAGTCACGGCGAGCTCCGCTATCACCAGTGCAGACACTAATCCCCCGATGGTGGACATGCTGGTTGCAAATCCATCGTTAAACGACTCTATAGTGTAGACACTACACTCGACCACTGAGATACAGCCTGCAACCTGTATCGCAAAGATGACAGCGTAGGAATATAGCGCTAGCAACACCCCGGCGATGACACCACCAAAGACAAGTTTCATTTCACACTCCTTGAGTCAGCACCTGAACTGTCCAATGTGGCTTTGTCACGTTGTTTCAGCTGAGCATATAAAACCAGATGCTCCGCGTCCATTAAACACACGCAATCTCTAACCACGTGGAGAGCGCTCTTTGACGTAGCAAGCGATGGTTGTCCGCCTTCAATAAATGGCGATCATAGCAAAACAAATTGTGCACTCTCGCATGCAAAGACAGGAAACTTTGCGCTTGCGCTGCCGATTTAAACCGCTGCATTTACCGTTCCTTTCTTCGAGTTGCCTGATGCGAATTCTCCGCACGATTATTGGCATAACACCGCGTATCGTGTTCTGCTTCGGGTAGCACTGTTCGAATCGCCGCTGGGTAACTGCTAAGCCCCTCCGTCACTACGATTCGAGGAGCGCTGCCCTGTCTTTGTAGAATCTTGCGTAAGAAGCGCTCTGCTGCCACGCGATTGCGACGACGCTGGACGAGGACATCAAGTACATCTCCGTCCTGGTCCATAGCACGCCACAGTTATAGGTACTCTCCATTGATCTTCAAAAAAGTCTCATCAACGTACCACCGATCAGAACCCTTGGCTTCGCGCCGCTTCAGTGCGCGTTGATAGCGGGCCCGAACTTCATACACCATCGACGGACTGTTTCGTAGGAGACGATCACGCCTCGATGAGCCATCAGATCCTCGACACCTCGAAAACTTAAAGAAAATCGGTGATACAACCAAACGGCTGTTTCAATGACTTCAGGCGAAAAACGATGATTGGCGTATTGATTGGCTTTCTTCATCATCCAACAATGCCACTCTCTGAATAAAGTGACAATGCCCTCACGGGTCATCTATCCTTTTTACTTGAGTGCCAACTCACCTGAGCAGTATTTGTTAAGAAGGCCAAGCAACTGTTGTTGAGTTTCTGCTTTTACCCGTTCAACTCTACTTTTCTCTTGTTCATCTAGTCGTCTTTGCTTAATCTGTTCAGGCGTCTCAGCAGCGTCCACCGACCTAGCTCTTGCGAGCAATGCTGATTGCTTTGCGGCGACATCTAGCGCGTCCTTAAGGGACGCTTCTCGAAAACTGATGTTTTCACGAGCTATATCGCCCAGGACTTCGATACAGAACTCCTTGCCGTAACCCCGAGATTGGGTCGATGTGACGATAGCCTCAACGGACTTAGCGATAACCTCAGCCGTATCTTTGTCGATCGTTGAGCCTGTAGACCCTCCCGTTAGCCTGGCGCGACCAACCTGCGTTGACGCAGCTCGGCTGGCCGCCTTCTGTGCCTCTATCAACCTATCAATACCGACCGTGATCTCAGCTTTCTTTTGGGTAGCCGTTTCACGGGCTGTCGATGCACTCACTACTGCCGCCTGCGCCGTAGCCAATTCTCCGCCCTTAAACGCATCAGCCTCCGTCTTCTTCGCAGGATCCGTTTTACCGGCCTCTTCGAGTGCCTTGTGCTTGTTCTGAGCGACTGCTAGAGCCTCCTCGGCGGTTTTCTTGCTAGCCTCTAGTTCAGCAAGCTCCTTGTTGATGGCAAGGAGCTCTTTATTCGCGCTATCGATCCACTCCTTGATGCCAGCAATGCCTTGCTCAGCTGCGCTGGTAGCAGTACTACTGATAGCCGCTTGTTTCGCAACGACGGTGCCTGTTAGCTGTTCAATGGCAAGCAAGGCAAGCATAACGTCCTGGTAGCGTCTTTGGGCACCCCTGTAGGCGATATTGTCCAGGGCGCCTGATGCGTATCCTTCGCACAGTCTGTACATCCCATCGCGAAGGATTTGAATGGTCTGAGTGCGCAGGCCAATACTGGCCGCACTCTCTTGTGACCCAGCGGTAGCCTTAAGGGCTTTACCCACCGTCTCTGCGCTTAGGCTTCCCGACGCACTGATCGCACTGAGTGCGTCGGGACTTGGCTCAGCGCATATCGCTGTCCATTCTTTTCCATTGCCGAAGTCTTTCTTAACTGTGTAGACAACCCGCTGCTTAGCGTCGATGCTTAAGCCTCGGTTTCCTTCAGTCAAAAAATCATTATGGATCGAGTGGAAGTTACCTCCACATGCGCTTAACGTGACAGCGAGCAAGCTACTGGCATATGCCTTTGATAATAGCGAGAACTTCGTTCTCGACAGAACAGTGTATTGGCTAGCATCCTGACTCATAACGGGGCCTTTGACGTGGTCCAATGATTTGGTACACGAGGTTAAGCGATAATGCAGCTAACCGAGGACAGGATCAATGGCAGCACGCAAAAAGTATTCGCAGGAGTTCAAGCTTGATGCGGTCAGTCTGGTGACCGAGCAGGGCTACAGCCGAGCGCAGGCAGCTCGGAGTTTGGACATCAACCCCAACATGCTGGGCCGTTGGATAAAGGAAGCGCAGGATG
>NW_005179045.1:0-5715 GCF_000350225.1 Chondrus crispus | reverse complement strand
TTCGGGATCTCCAGGCACAGGTCAAGCGCCTGGAGATGGAGAAGGCGATTTTAAAAAAAGCCACCCAGTTCTTCGCGGCGGAAACCAAATGAAGTACGCGTTCATCACGCAGAACCGTGAGGAATTCCCGATCAAGTTGATGTGTGATGTGCTGGATGTCAGCCGCGGAGGCTATTACCACTATCAAGCGAAAGGTGCAGGCGAAGCGTCCCCAGAGCTGGACTCGTTGTTAAGCCTGGTGCGCGAGCTTCACCGGGCCAGTGATCAGAGTTATGGCTCACGGCGCATGAAAAAGGCTTTGGGGTTGTTAGGCCACCCGTTGAGCCGCCAGAAGGCCCGCAAGCTGATGAAACTGGCGGGTGTGAGCGTACGACACCGCAAGAAATTCAAGGTGACCACCAACAGCGCGCACGATCATCCGGTCTACCCAGACTTGGTTAAGCGCCAGTTCTCAGTAGCCCAGCGTGACCGGGTTTACGTCAGCGACATCACCTACATCTGGACCCAGCAGGGTTGGCTGTATCTGGCTGTGGTAATCGATCTGTATTCACGAAAAGTGGTGGGCTGGAGCATGAGTTCGCGCATGAAAGCGCAGCTCGTGTGTGATGCGCTGACGATGGCAATCTGGAACCGCCGACCGCCAGCCGGGCTCATTCATCACTCTGACCGCGGTTCGCAATATGCGGGCAAGAAACTACGCAAGCTACTCAACGCTCATGGCTATCGAGGCAGCATGAGCCGCAAGGGAGATTGCTGGGACAACTCGGTTGCCGAAAGCTTCTTTGGCAGCCTGAAGCAAGAGCGGGTCCAATGGCGAAACTATCAAACTCGCTATGAAGCCCAACAGGATGTTCTGGACTACATCACGATGTTTTACAACAGTCGGCGACTGCATTCGACCATCGGCTACGTCAGTCCCAATGAGTTCGAGAAGCAGTCAATGACGATCAAGAAAGCCGCTTAACTTGCTGTACTAAGAAACTTGACCACGTCACTTTGAACCGTAGTTTGATATACAACAGGCTGTTCTGCGCGACTATAGGGCGCGCGTGATGGGATCGTCATCCCCTCTACTAGTTACAAAGGCTTTCGCCCATCCCAGAGCCCACATAGACACCGGGTCTAGTTGCACCAATGAGGAAGCAGGAAGCCTCATGGAAGTAGGAAACACTTGACGTTCGGCAGCGTCGAGCGCCATCGGGGGCCCGCAGGAACATCCTAAGGGCGTTCTATTGACCTACACAAACCGCGAAAGCGCTGCATTTGAAGATGGATCTTTTGACTAATCAAGGTGCGCAAGATTTCTACAAGACATCACCAACCAAAGCGCTGTGGTCAGAGATTTCCTTAAGAAATGACCGGCGGGCATTTCCGAGTGTCACCAGTCGGCATAATCAGACCAGTCGGTTGTCGGCATATACAGGCCAGTTACATTGCCGAACGTGCCTCTCGTGAGTTAGTTAATCTTCGTCGGGTTTGCGCTTTTTAGCAAGGCTGGTAGGTTGTGCTTTAGGTGCTAACTTTGGCGAACGATATGACTGACCATCCAGGGTCAGGCAGTAGGCGTTGTGACGCAGTCGATCCAGCGTCGCCGATGCCAGCAGTTTGTTTGCCGGGAATGCCTGATCCCATTCGGAGAAGTCCAGGTTGCTGGTGACGATGGTGGCAGTCGATTCGTAGCGCTCGGCGATGAGATCATGGAGATCTTCGTCGGCGGGTGGTCGGAGCGGTTTGAGTCCGAAGTCATCAATGATCATCAGGGGTACGCGCGCCAGCGCAGTCAGCTTACGCTGATAAGCGCCGTTAGCGCGCGCCGCATTGAGTATGGTGGTTAGCTGGGTGCAGGTGTTGAACACCACATCAACGCCTTGGCGAATAGCGCACTGGCCCAGCGCCTGAGCTAAATGAGACTTGCCAGTGCCGCTGGGACCCACGATCAGAATGGGGGCCGCCTCGCTCAGGTAGCGCCCGGCGGCTAAGTCGTTGATGAGCGTTCGGTTCAGTTGAGGCAGCCGGTCGAAGTCGAATTGCTCCAGCGTCTTGGTGGTGCGGAAGTTGGCGCGGCGCTGGCGCAGGCTGAACTTGCGTTGTTCGCGCCGAGCCACCTCATCGCCGATGAGTAAGGCCAGGAAGTCGGTGTAGGGCATCTTCGCTTCGATGGCTTGGCGATTGCGCGCCTCGATCGAGTCGAGCATGCCCGATAGGCGTAACTGCTTCAGTTGCGGGGTGAGTTCTGGAATAGGGTTCATAGCAATGGTTTTATCCTTGATCAGTGCAGCCGGCCGGGCTGCTCGGTAAACAGGTCATCGGCGTCGCGCGCAAAGCGCGCTTTGCTGGCGTAAGGTTCGTCTGTCAATTCGGTGACCGGGAGCCGGTCGAAGTTGCCCGCCAGGATGCTCTTGACGGTGCGGTAGTACAGCGAGTCATGGGCCAGGGCTCGGGCGCAAGCGGCGTCCAGGCGTTGCGGGCCATACGTTCTGCCCAAGCGCAAGATGTTCTGCACGGTTCGCAACTTCTCCAGAATTCGATCGTCTAGTAACTGACTAGCCAGACGCTGGCAGGCCGGTCCGACGCGTTTGGCCTGCTCCAGGCAGTACTGCCGATCGTGCGTGAGGAAGGCTGCCGCGTTGGGCGGCAAATGATCTCGAACGGTCACCCGCTCACCGCGACGCTTGGGCCGTGGATGCGTGTGTATATGTTGATGAGCGTGATACAAGGCCACTGAGCAATCAGTGGCGCGCAGCCACAATCGTTCTCCAACCAGCGCGAATGGAGCGGAGTACAAACGTCGATCAAACTGCAGGTGGCAGTCGCGCTGCACCTTGGCCCGGTGCCAACTGCCCAGGTCGGGCGCGATCAGTGGCAAGCTGTTCAGGCTGTCGCGCTCCAACGCGAACAATGCCAGTGGCCGCTGGCGCGTGGTGCCGTGATTACGCTGGCCGGCATCGTTCATCACCCAGTGGCGCACCTGCTCATTCAAATCGGTGAGGTGACGGAATTGGCGCAGCGGCAGGAAGTTGCGTTTGACATACTTCACCCCCGCCTCAACGATGCCCTTCTTCTGCGGGTCATAGGGCGGACACGGATCGATCTTGAAGCCATAGCCCAACGCGCACTCACCATAAGCGCGTTGAACCAGCGGGTCGTTGGCGCAGGCCTTGGTGATGGCGCACTTGGCGTTATCAATGATCACACGCCGGGGCACCCCGTTAAACCACTCAAAGGCGCGGCGGTGACACCCCAGCCAGGTGGGCACGCTCTGGTCCCAAACAAACTCAACGTACTGATGCCGGCTAAAGCACAGCGTCATCACGAACGCCCAGGTGCGCCGCTCGACACCGTCGGCGTCCATCATCATCGGACCAGCACCGAAATCAACTTGGACGGCATCGCCCGGGTCGAAGTGAAGGCGAACCGTGGGCTCAGGCCGCTGCGCGCCCCGGATCGATTGCGACAGGCGGGCCACCGAGGAATAGCTGCCCGTGAAGCCGTGGTTGCGGCACAGTGCACCATGAATGGCCGTGCCCGAAACACCTTGTTCGAGCCACTCGGTGACCAATTTACGCCACGGCTCGGCGTTGCTAATCGTGCTTGCCGAGGGCTTGTGCTGGCCCAACACCCTTGCAATATCTGTTTCCTCGGGCAAGGGCTGGTCCATCTTGAGCCAACCCTGAGCGCGAGCTACCTCACGCACGACGGTAGCCTTGTCCCGGCCCACCAACCCCGAGCGCGCTATCGCGCGCACGGTCTCGCCGGCGCGCAGGCGTGCCAGGACTTCTCTGTACTTGAACATCTCAATCCTTCGTCGAGGCACCGGGCGCTCCTACAGGCAAAAAGAGCCCGCACGATAGCCGGTGCTGATGATCAGAAAGAGAGGTTCGTTCGACCCTGGGGTGGCCGGTATATGCCGATAATGCCTGGCCTGTAAATGCCGACAATCCAGCCTACTTGCGCCAACTCAGGTGGCCTGTATATGCCGATTACCCGGTGGCCTGATTATGCCGATAGGTGACATCCGAGCAAATTTACCCATCCATCCACTTCAATTTCGAACTGACTGATATCGTTGTCTAACGTGAATTGACCAAACCTCAAGTCATTACTGGCGAGAACGTGGTCAAGGTCACTCGTTTTGGTATTGGTCTTATTACTCCAGGTCCTAGGGTGAGATTTACTGAGCACACGCAATTGGACACGCTCTGCTTCACGTCTAAGAGCCTTTATTTCCGCGGCAGCAGTAATAGTGGCCAATTTGTCGGTCCTGGCTCGGCCCATCGTATTCAGATCACCAAGGGCAATGAAACGGGGCTGACCAGCCTGAATCGGTAACTGAGCCAGCGTGCGTTGAAGCGAGAATATTTTGCCGATCATCGCTTGTCGGTTTTTGTAGTCCGTCTGCGCCTTACCACTATCTATGTGCAGGAACAGAAAGTTCTCAAATCGAGACTGCCCCGTTTGCCGGGCACTTAGCAGTCCTCCCGGACGCAGGTTGACGTTGCCGACTTGAAGATCGCGTCGTTGCGTGTAGATCACTTGATCAAACTTTCCCCGCCGCCATCCAACCAGGATATCCAGAGCCACTTTGCTATCTGTCATTCCAAAGTCATACTTTGGATAGAAATCGGTGATGAGCTTACGCGCAGCATCTTTTGCCCGAAACTCAAGAATGCCGAAGATGTCAGGATCATGTCGATCAATCAGTTCAGCAACCCGTCGTGTTCTAGACGCGCTCTCATCCGTGTACTGGCGCACATTCCATACTAAGAATCGGTAGCCCACTGCATTCGTCTCCTGGTCCTTCTCTCACTGAACCTTAGCCGTAACGCCTGCACTATTGGGCACTGATTTATCGCCAATTCTAGGTAGACCGACGCAAGCGCCAGGCACTAGTTCGCAATAGGCCAGCCCCTAACGGATTCGCAAAACGCTGAAATAGCTCGCAAAGGATGAGCGGCAGAGCTCTTTCATTTGAGATCTGGCCCTCATTCGATTGACTTGGCGTTGAGCTTCGGTCCTCGCAAACCAGGAAATCCACTATATTTGTGTGCACTCACGCATTCAACTTGGGCTAAGCTTATTTAACTTAACCGTGTAAGAAGGGAAGTTCAATGACATCGAAAGATCAGCTTATCGATACCATCACCGGCGGGCTGACCCTAACCAGATGTGCTTGCACGCTGCTTGAGAAACTGGCGCGGATGATAGGAGAGTGATTATGAGCAAGCTTGATTGCGCGACGACAGCTGCTGTCCTCGAGGCGATCGCCTGGCCGCTACTCGTTCTCTTCGGCCTACTCTTGCTCAAAGAGCCAATCAGCAAATTCCTGACTGAGATCGGAAGTCGTGTTTCGAAGCTATCCACCCCGTTCGTGAGCGTAGAACTGACGCGCGCTTTAGAATTCGCACCCGCGTGGACGATGGGCGATCAAGATTTGCGAAGTCTAACGCGCGCATCCATATTCGACAGTGGCTCGGAGTCTCTGGTTGGCGAACTATCCAAAGGCCGCGGCGCCGACTACGCCGTTATCGACCTTGGAACAGGTCGAAAGTGGCTCACCTCCCGTCTCTACCTCTTTGCCGCAATGCTTGGACCAATATCCGAGGTAAAGCAATTCGTTTTCGTTGCGTGTCAAGGCAATACAACGCAGAAATTCATCGGGTTGGCGTCCCTTGACCAAGTCAAACAATCGCTCGCACAAGCATATCCGTGGCTAGA